>NC_090408.1:40507246-40807246 GCF_036365525.1 Heterodontus francisci
ATACAAACGCGCACACTCACTCACACCCACTCATGCTCTCTCTCATGCGCACACACTGCAAAACTACACCCACAGGGAGGGAAATTGGTGTTCACCAGTCGTGTAAAACAGATTCATAGTGAAATTGTGGCACACTTTATACGCTCACAGACAGCAAAGCAACACACAGAGCGAAACAAGACATGCAAGGATTACGACAGCATTTTTTGCAACTAATTTGGAATTAACAGCCATAAAATTACACAATCACTTGCATCAAATGCATGACAACTTTTCTCTAATTACATTAGTTGTGTCATATACAATTGTGTTATTAACATTTATTAGCATAGATTTCAATATTTTATACCCGCTTTAATTAGTACTAATCAGGGACGGTACATGCTATGAAGTCATTCAGTCTGTAACGGATGGAAAGACATAAAAGAAGGATATTTCTTTATCGAAACTACAGCAGTGTTTGTTTTGATTCGTGGTACAGCTGAAGACAGAGCAGATGCTGCAGACAAACACTGCTCATCCAAGATACCCAAAACTCCAGTTAGTAAAGTTGGATAGTTTCAAATTCACCTCGAGCACACTGATTAACGATATTTATGCAACAGTCCTTGATGTGATTTTATTTAAATGAACCCATCAAGGTGAGAGATATTTAGTGTTGGAGAATAGAAAGCTTTCTATTTGAGGCAACCAGCCTCAGCATCACGATTTTGATTACTTGCCCTAATATCTCCTTATGTGTCTCAGTGTCAAATTGTTTTTGAAAATCACTCCTGTGGAACATTTTACTATTTTACTGTACTTTACGCCAAATATAAGATGGTCACTAATAAATCCAATGAGAAATTCAGGAGAAACATCATGAGGGAGAAAGGAATAGAAGGATATGTTGGTAGGGTGAGTTGAAGTAGGGTGGGAGGAGGTTTGTGTGGAGGATAAACACCAGCATAGACCAAATGGCCCTGTTTCTGTACTGCACCTTCTGTCTAAACTTTTTAAAAATTGTTTCTTGGGATGTGAGCATCGCTGGCAAGGCCAGCATGTATTATCTGTCCCTAGTCGCCCTTGAGAAGGTGGTGGTGAGCTGCCTTCTTGAACCGCTGCACTCCATGTGGTGTAGGGACACCCACAGTGCTGTTAGGGAGGGAGTTCCAGGATTTTAACCCAGCAACAGTGAAGGAACGGTGATATAGTTCCAAGTCAGGATGGTGTGTGGCTTGGAGGGGAACATGCAGATGGTGGTGTTCCCATGCATCTGCTGTCCTTGTCCTTCTAGGTGGTAGAGGTTGTGGGTTTGGAAGGTGCTGTTGAAGGAGTCTTGGTGAATTGCTGCAGTGCATCTTGTAGATGGTACACACTGCAGCCACTGATGGAGGGAGTGAATGTTTAAGGTGGTGGACTCTCAGGACTACTCCCTCCCAACTATATACCACTGTGCTGCTACCTCCGCAATGGTGATGGAGGAGTCTGGGACATTGGCTGCGAGGTATGATTCCGTGAGCTTGACTATGTTAGTCTGTTGCCTGACTAGTCTGTGGGACAGCTGTCTCAATTTTGGCACAAGTTGCCAGATGTTAGCGAGGAGGATTTTGCTGAGTCTGCCTCTGTCGCTTCCGGTGCCTAGGTCAATGCCAGGTGATCTGTCCAATTTTATTCTTATTTGACTTTCTTGTAGCAGTTTGATGCAACTGAGTGGCTTGCGAGGCCATTTCAGAGGGCAGTTAAGAGTCAACTGCATTGCTGTGGGTCTGGAGTCACATGTAGGCCAGACCAGGTAAGGACGACAGATTGCCTTCCCTAAAGGACATTAGTGAACCAGATGAGTTTTTACAACAATCCAGTAGTTTCACGAACATTATTAATGAGACTTGCATTTTATTCTAGATTTATTAATTGAATTTAAATTCACCCAGCTGCCGTACTGGGATTTGAACCAATGTCACCAAAGCATTAGCCCAGGCCTCTGGATTACTACCCCACTAACATTGTTACTATGCGACTGCTTTCATAAGAAGATACTGTATAAATGCATGTTGTATATGGTATCTTCTTCTGCATTTTTTCCCAGGCCTTTTGGGTTTGAGCTTTGAGCCAGGCTGCCACTCCTCACAATCAAAGTTGCCTGTCCATTCCTGGTAGAGGGTCCCAAATAAGGCAATCCTCATCAGCCCACCTCATCTAACCTGTTGGGCTGAATGGCCCATTTCTGTGCTGTAAATTCCATGTAATTCTCTGTATTATTCTGTCACCCCTTTGTGCCAATCTCCCTGTGGCAGAATTGCTCAGCACTGAGAGCTCATCCTGCATGAGAAACGGGTCCTGCCCCTTGGCAATCCAAAGGGATTGGTCATTCCTAGTTTGAAAGAACATGAAGCTTAATCCTGCACGAACATCACAGAAAATGCAAATTCACCCCCTATATTCTTAAGAGAAAGGTCCTCAGGTAATGAATAATTCTGAAAATTCAGGACTCATAGGCAGGGCATGAGAATATATTTCACACTGCTTGTGCCCTAAACTCTGAAATTCCCTCCCTAAACTTTTGCACCTCTCTATCCTCTTCAACACGAATTAAAACCTATGTCCTTGACCAATGTCTACTTATGTGGCTCGGAGTTAAATTTTCTTTGATAACTTCTTCTTAAATGCGCTATATAAATGCATGTTGTTGTTTTTGTATGTCTGTAGGCCCCTCATATTTCTGCAGCTTATCAGCTTTAGACAGTTGGGCTCCAAAGGACTGAAAGTTTTCGAGCTGCTTAATAACCACCATTCGAATTAATTGACTTCAACTATTTACTCCAGGATGTTTGATGTTAAGCAGTTTTTTTACAAGACAAACTCATGGATGGAATGGTTGATGACTGCAGTATACAGTCAATCTATAGACAATGCTAAACTCTATTGGCTGCTATTTACTGAGAAAGCTAATTAAACAAAATTATTTTCATTAGGCCAGACCTGTCAGCTGATGTGCTGGTGAAGTCAATTCATTAGCATTGCTTTAGACGCTGATATAAAATCCAATAATTCCACACTGTAACAACAACAACGTTCATTTATATAGCACTTTTAACGTAATAACACACCCCGAGGTACTTCACAGGAGCACTATAAATCAAAATATAAGGAGATATTAAGACAGGTGGCCAAAAGTTTTGTCAAAGAGGTAGGTTTTAAGGAGCATCTTAAAGGAGGAGAGAGAGACGGAGAGGTTTAGAGAGGGAATTCCAGAGCTTACTGCCCAGGCATCTGAAGGCATGGCTGCCAAAGGTGGAGCATTTCAAATCGGGAATGCTCAAGAGGCCAGAATTAGAGGAGAGTAGATTTCCTGGAGGGTTGTGGGGCTGCAGATTACAGAGATAGGGAGGGGCAAGACCATGGAGGGATTCGAAAATGAGGATGAGAATTTAAAAATTGAGGTATTGCTTAATCGGGTGCCATTGCAGGGGAAGCACAGGGGCAATGGGCAAATGGGATTTGGTGTGAGATAGGACACGGGCGGCAGATTTTTGGATGACCTCAAGTTCACGAAGGGTAGAATCTGGGAGGCCGACTAGGAATGTGTCAGAATAGAGAACTCTATAGGTAACAAAGCAAAGCATTTTAGCTGCAGGAGAGCTGAGGCAGGGGTGGGGTCGGAAGATATAATGGAGGTGGAAACAGGCGCTCTTAGTGACGTGCAGATATGTCATTGATAGCTCATCTTGCGGTCAAATAATTGCAGACAAGAATTTATAAAACAAAGAGATTAGCATTTTTACAGTACTGTGTCACATCTCTTATCAAAACATTTCATGCACAATGAATTACTTTTAAGGGCAGTTACATAAGGAAACATGACAACCGTTTTGTGCATTGCAAGCTCCCACAAACAACAATGAAATTATTTTTCTTTTTCAGTGATGTTGCTTAGAGGGGTAAATAAGTGTAGCACGTTCAAAGGTGTATGGAGTTTGAACCTCAAAACGTTTCTGGCAAGAGTGCAGGTAACAATCTCAGTAACACCTTAGCTGCTGGTTCTAATCTTAACTGTGTAGCTAGTTTGGAAATGAACAACAAAGGTCAGAAACGTTCTGGGCTCAATCCTCCATCTGAATAATGGTCAGTGCACTGGTGGATATCTGATAGATATGGGACTGACCGATGTTTAGCACCATTCGTGACTCCTCAGATACTGAAGCAGTCCGTGTAGAAATGCAGCAAGACCTGGACAATATCCAGGCTTGGGCTGATAAGTGGCAAGTAACATTCGGGCCACACAAGTGCCAGGCAATGACCATCTCCAACAAGAGAGAATCTAACCATCTCCCCTTGACATTCAACAGCATTACCATCACTGAATCCCCCACTATCAACATCCTTGGGGCTACCATTGACCAGAAACTGAACTGGAGTAGCCATATAAATACCATGGCTACAAGAGCAGGTCAGAGGCTAGGAATCCTGAGGCGAGTAACTCACCTCCTGACTCCCCAAAGTCTGTCCTCCGTCTACAAGGCAGAAGTCAGGAGTGTGATGGAATACTCTCCACTTGCCTGGATGGGTGCAGCTCCAACAACACTCAAGAAGCTCAACACCATCCAGGACAAAGCAGCCCGCTTGACTGGTACCCCACCTACAAACATTCACTCCCTTCACCAGCGACGCACAGTGGCAGCAGTGTGTACCATCAACAAGATGCACTGCAGCAATGCACCAAGGCTCCTTAGACAGCACCATCCAAACCTGCGACCTCTACCAACTAGAAGGACAAGGGGAGCAAATGCATGGGAACACCACCACCTGCAAGTTCCCCTCCAAGTCACACACCATCCTGATTTGGAACTATATCGCCGTTCCTTCACTGTCGCTGGGTCAAAATCCTGGAACTCCCTTCCTAACAGCACTGTGGGTGTACCTACCCCAAATGGACTGCAGTGGTTCAAGAAGGCAGCTCACCACCACCTTCTCAAGGGCAATTAGGGATGGGCAATAAATGCTGGCCTAGCCAGCGATGCCCACATCCCATGAATGAATTTTTTAAAAAGCACGTGATGGCATATACAAGAGAGGAGCAGTAGAAAAAGAGATAACATTGTAACATACATCATGGCTTGTGATGCAGTTCCTCCTAATTTTTACAGGGTTTAGTCCTTGTGTTGTCTCATCAACATTATGACTCATCATTTCAGCCACTCAGAAAGCTCCATTCAGAGATAAACTCAACCTCTCTCTTCCTTTAAGACACTCCTTAAACCCCAGCTCTTTCCGTAAGTGTTTGATCACCTGTCCTTTAGTTTGGTATCAATTTTTTTTGTCAGCTTGCATTCCAGTGAAGCTGGGATATTTTACTACATTTAAGACACTATACAACCATACGAACGTGTGAATTAGGAGCAGAAGTAGGCCATTCGGCCCCTCGAGCCTGCTCCATCATTTGATAAGAACATGGCTGATCTTTCCTGTCTACCCACTGTAACCTTTGACTCCCTTGTCAATCAAGATCTATCTAACTCAGCCTTGAATATACTCAATGACCCAGCCTCCACTGCTCTCTGGGGAAGAGAATTCCAAACATTAACGACCCTCTGAAAGAAAAAGAATTCTCATCTCCTTCTTAAATGGGAGACCCCTAATTATTAAACTGTGTCCCCTAGTCCTAGTCTCTCCCTTCAGGGGAAACATCCTCTCAGCATCTCTATATATGATGTTGCTGTTGTAGTAAAATAAAGGAGGTTGTGAAAGGCACTATATGAATGCAACTTCTTTCTCGTCTCCGGGATGGTAATGATTGTAACGAGTGAGAAACCTCAAAAGGATGCTCTTTCAATTGACGTCTAATTAAAAGAGCACTCAATACTGACTGCAGGCAGTAATCAGCCAGCTCTACATGTCTGCTGACCTGTCCTGCCAGCTCAGATTGAGGGAAGGTTTGAAAATTAAATGGATGCATGTGCACACTATCGAACTAAAACCATTTTAGTTTTATTTTTCTTCAGGAGTTTTAAAACCATTTTTTGGATAAACAGGAGCCATTTCACAAAGTAGATTATATCTAAAAATGCAGATAAGAACATAAGAAATAGGAGCAGGAGTAGGCCATTCAGCCCTTCGAGCCTGCTCCGCCATTCAATGAGATCATGGCTGATCTTCTACTTCAACACCATTCTCCTGCACTAACCCCGTAACCCTTGATGTTTTTAATATGTAGAAATCTGCATCCAATAGCAGGGCTTAAATCAGCTGGGAACCAATCAAAATGGATGTAGACAACTCTTTGTTCCTGCTAGGTGCAAGATCGCGTTGAGTCATTGTCGGGAGTTCTTTCTTTTTCTGATTACTCTCCTAATTTTTTTCTGCCTTTTTTCCTCCTTCCCTTCCCAAGGGCAACGATTCATCTTTGGGCTCAATTTTCCAGAGTAACTATTCAACAACAACTTGCATTTATGTAGCACCTGTACCATAATAAAGCATCCCAAGGTGCTTCACAGGAGCATTAGCAGACATAGTTTTACAACAAATCACATAAAGATATTTAGGGCAGATGACCAAAAGTTTGATCAAACAGGTAGGTTTCAAAATTTAATGATGAGGCAGTGGCCCCACCCACTGGCTGGAAAGCCGGGGCTGAGCCTGCCTACGGCAAGCCATGTTTTATTTTGTGTGGCTCAGGCCCTTAATTGGCTGCAGTCGTGACTTCCGCCCCTCTGAGACGGGATGTCCCACCTTTAAGAGCCGCCAGCCAATCAGCAGGTCAGATGCTCTTCAGACCCAGCAGCGCCACCGGGAGCAGTGGCCACTGCTGGGACTGCATCCAGCCAGAAGCAGAACATGAAAGTCAGCCTCGAAAAGGGCCTCGTCGAGGACAGTCAGCTAGGCACTGGCAAGGGGGGGCTAGGTCAGGGAGCAGGGCAGGGAAGGTAGTTTTAGCAGGGGTGCCCCGTACCGCTGGAGTTGCCCTCCGTGGGACACAGGGTGCCCAATCAGGAGAGCAATCCCCAAGCCCGCAAGGTGGGCGCCAGGTATTACTGGGCGGCCTCCTCAGGTACTGAGGTGCCCATCCGCTGCTGGTAAAATATCAGCAGCAGTGGGAAGAGACCCTTAAGTGGCCATTAATTGGTGTAGGGGTGGGCAGTCCCACCTGCCACCTCCGCCACCCTGGTGAGCTGGTAGGTGATGGGCACATGCCCCCGCCATCCCAACTGATTTTATTTCCCCCCCACCGCCTAGCCTGTTCCTGGGCAGTGTAAAATTCCAACCAAGGAGTGTTTTAGAGGAGGAGAAAGAAGCAGAGTGGTTTATGGAAGGAATGTCAGAGCTTAGGGCTTCGGCATGGTCACCAATGGTGGAAAGATTAAAATCAGGGATGCACAAGAGGCCAGAATTGGAGGAGTGCGGAGATCTCAGAGGGTTTTGGGGGCTGGAGGAGATAGGGAGGGGCTGAGGCCATGGAGGGATTTGGAAACGAGGATGAGAATTTTAAAATTGAGGTGTTGCCAGCCGAAGAGATAATGTAGGTCAGTGAGCACAGGGGTGATGGGCAATTCCTCACTGGAATCTCACCCATTCTTTGTATCTGAGCCTATAAAGGCAATCGGTGCTCATGTAGTTGTCTCTGAGTCAGAAGGTCATGGAACCATAGAAAGTTTACGGCACAGAAAGAGGCCACTTGGCCCATCATGTCTGTGCTGGTTGAAAAATGAGCCACCCAGCCTAATCCCACCTTCCAGCATTTGGTCCGTGGCCCTGCAGATTACGGCACTTGAGGTGCATATCCAGACTCCTTTTAAATGAGTTAAGGGTTTCTGCCTCAGTGAGTTCCAGACCCCCAGCACCCTCTGGGTGAAAAAGCTTTTCCTTATCTCCCCTCTAATTTTTTACCAACCACTTTAAATCTATGCCCCCTCATCACTGACCTCTCTACTAAGGTGAATAGACCCTTCACCTCCACTCTATCCAGGCCCCTTACAATTTTGTACATTTCAATCAGATCTCCCCTCAGCCTTCTCTGTTGCAAGGAGAACAACTCCAGCCTATCCAACCTTTCCTTATAGATTTGTGGGATTGATTTGGACACTTCCCCAAAGGCCGTACCTGAGCAGTTGCCTTAAAGGGACAGACCAGTTAAACATATGCCTGTGCTCCAGACCCCAGGTTGAACAGCAACAGAAAACTTGACTGATTTCTCCCTTCCCATCCTCCAGTAGCCTAGGAGCATACAGGATAATTGTTGCACACAACTACTGTCTTAGCTAAGATCATCTCATACAGCACAGAGCAAGACTTGAACATCGCACCTTCCTATCTGCGTGATTCAGAAGACTGAGCCCATACCCATTGGGCCATCAGAGTTAGAAGCAAGAAAGAGAGAGCAGAAGAGCAGGTGAACATAAGAAAGAGGAGCATGAGTAGGCCCTCAAGCCTGCATCACCGTTCAGTAAGAGCATGGTTGACCTTTTTCGATCTCAGTCAATGACTGAGCATCCACAGCTCTCTGGGGTCAAGAATTCCAAAGATTCACAACCCTCTGAATGAAGAAATTTCTCCTCATCTCAGTCCTAAATGGCCAACCCCTTATCCTGTGACTTTGCTCCCTAGTTTGAGACTCTCCAAGTGGGGGGAAACAGCCTCCCAGCATCTGCCCTGTCAAGACTTTCATGCGTTTCAATGAGATCACCTCTCATTCTTCTAAACTCCAGAAGGGAGGGTGGAGTTTATAGGGGGCAGGGGGTGGGGGATGGCTGCTTTTCGTACATAACATATGACTGTTCTGTGCGTGTGTGTTATTATGGGACTGAACTCAGAGAGCTAACAGCTGCTAGTACTTTAAATGCGGCATTGCCCACAGTCAGTCTACCCTGAGGACAACCATCGTGACTGAAATATTGCCAGACTACTGAGCGTTAGTCACATGCTGGAATGAAGGGAAACAAAACAAGGGAAAGCAGCTCCCATCGGATGTTCTTGAGCAGCACCGATGGGCAACCGTGGAGTCACATCGGGGCGCCTCTGAGAATGAGGATGTTGGCTTTGGAATAACTGCTTCCTGTTGTACTGCAAGCAATCCAAACAGGCAACTTCTCATTCATTATAGCTTAATTATGGTAATTAAAACTGGTGGGACGCAGCAATAGAACAGGACCTGAGCCAACATAATTTACACACGCTGTCTTCAGATGCTGATAACAGCAGCTGATGGTGTCGCATAACCTCCCACAGCCATCTGCTCCTGAAGACTGTGCTGAAATAACAGCACCGGGTGCCACAGTTACTGAGTGCCTGGTAGATAAAAGGGAAGCTTTAAACCTTGTTCAGCTGCCGGTAATGAATTAGTGATGATCTGCACCTTCCGAGGGAGCCTGCGCTCTGCCACATAATGTGGGAGACTGCAGGAGAAGTGGAAAATATAATTTTCAATGCGCAGTAAATATTTCAATGTTCAAATTAATTCTCACTTAAGAATCCTGTAATATTAAGAAACTCGTTTTTTTTTCTAGCACCTTATCATGACTCTCAAAAACATCTCAAAGTGCTTCACAAACAATGAATTACTTTGATGTCCAGTGACTCTCATTATGTCAGAAAACTGAACCAGCCATATAAATACCGTGGCTACGAGAGCAGGTCAGAGGCTGGGAATCCTGCGGCGAGTAACTCACCTCCTGACTCCCCAAAGCCTGTCCACCATCTACAAGTCACAAGTCAGGAGTGTGATGGAATACTCTCCACTTGCCTGGATGGGTGCAAACATTCAGGAAGTTCGACACCATCCAAGACAAAGCAGCCTGTTTGATCGGCAGCCCATCCAATGGGTTAAACACTTGCTTCCTTCACCACTGGCACACTTTGGCTGCAATGTGTACCATCTACAAGATGCACTGCAGCAGCGTCTAAACCTATGGCCTCCATCACCTAGAAGGATAAGTGCCTCCAAGTTCCCTTTCAAGTCACACATCATCCCAACCTGGCAATATGTTCTCATTGAATGTGACGTCAGCATAAATTGATTGAGCAAAAACATTTGACAACAATAACAATTTACATTTATATAGTGCCTTTAATGGGGTAAAATGTCTCAAGGCACTTCACAGGGGCATAATTAAAGAAAAAATTGACATTGAGCCATTAACAGAGAAATTAGGACAAGTGGTCAAAAGCTCGGTCAAAGAGGTAGGTTTTCTTCTAGTGGAAGAGAGAGGTGGAGAGGTTTAGGGAGGGAATTCCAGAGCTTGGGGCCTCGACAGCCACCAATGGGGCAGTGATTAAAATACTGATACATGGCAGACCAGAATTGGAAATTTCAGAGGGTTGTAGAACTGAAACAGGTTACGGAGGTAGTGGGGTGCGAGGCCATGCAAAAAAATCGGCAATAGATCTAAACATCAGTTCTTTGTAGCTGATTTTCTCCCCCTATTCTCTGAGAGCAAAACTCCTTTACACCAGAATGGTGGCTGGTTTGAAGGGGATTACAATGTTTCTTGTGGGGACATTCAACATTTATCCCTCAATAAACATCACAAAAGCAGATTATCTGGTCATTATCACATTGCTGTTTGTGGGAGCACAAATTGGCTGCTGCATTTCCTACATCACAACAGTGACTACACTTCAAAGACTTGAGCACAAAATCCAGGCCGACACTTCCGCTGCCAGTACTGAGGGAGTGCTGCACTGTTGGAGGTGCCGTTTTGCAGCTGAGACGTTAATCGGAGGGCCCGTCTGCCCTCTCAGGTGGCAATATTTCAAAATAGAGCAGGGGAGTTCTCCCTGGTGTCCTGGCAAATGTTTATCCCTCAACCAGCGTTACTAAAAATCAAATTATCTGGTCATTGTCACATTGCTGTTTGTGGGATCTTGCTGTGCACAAATTGGCTCCCTCGTTTCCTATATTACAACAGTGACTACACTTCAAAAGTACTTCATTGGCTGAAAAGTGCTTTGGAATGTCCTGAGGCTATGAAAGGTACTATATGTGTTTCCTTTTCTGTGGATGTCAGGAGGGGAGAGTCCCAAGGAAGATACACCCCCACCCCACCCCCCTGTTCAAATAACTCTTCAGAATTCTGCATTCAGGCTCACACATCACAACACAGCACGCAGACGTTGTAACAGGAGGCTGCCTGTACCCATGGAAACATGAATCTCTGGCCTCAGGAGAAAACATATTAAGTTGGTAACAATGTGATCCCACATTTCAGATTATGTAAAAAGCAAAAGGGGAGCTTTGTAACAATTTACAACCGTGGCTTTATTGAGATTTAGACTCTATCACAAGAGATACATGCTGCTGACTCAAATGATGCAGAATGCAGCCTGTTCACAGCGCAGGAACCACTGTTCCACCATAACACTCTCTCTCATCGAAACCCCAGCTACAGTTCCAGGCAACCCCCAACTCCCTACCAACGGCTGTCTCTTCACCCAAGCTCACAAATCGAAAAAGAAAACCCACGGTAATTCCAATGTCCAGGGATGAACCCTGGGACCTGGAATTATAAACTCCACCCTTTAATGTTGCAGAACGTTTGACAGTAAGAAACCTATCGGTGCTCCCAAATAGGGTTGCCAGCCAGGTCCTGGAGTCTTCTGGAAATAAAGACTAATCTCCAGGACACTGCTACGAGCAAGAACCTGGCAGAAAAACCCAGTTTTTAAAAAAATTGTCATTGAGCATTTTTATTTATTCTCAGGCTATTTGACTGGGTGGGGCGTTTGGAGGCAGAACACTCAGCTGTACCTTCAACTGCCCCCACCCAGTTCTTGCCCATAGCAGTGCTCCAGGACAATTCTGGAGGGTTGGGAACCCTATTTGGAATGTGGGTTTGGGATTCAGAGTACCAACATACTCCTGTTGACCAATAAGTGTTCTTCATATGTTTAGATCTGTTCAGCTTTTTGGAAAGCTTTTGAGCTTTAAGCAAATTGCATAGATTTACTTTTTAACACATTTTTTTAGACTTAAAATATTTTAATTACTGTTGCTTTTGAAAAAAGATGACTGTAATCTCCTACAGATCAAAAGATATATATTCAGGGAGGGAATTCCAGAGCTTAGGGCCCAGGCAGCTGAAGGCAGGGCCACCAATAGTGGAGTGATTAAAATCAGGGATGCTCAAGAGGCCAGAATTAGAGGAACGCAGAGATCGTGGAGGGTTGCAAGGCTGGTTTATATTGATTTGATAACTTCTCTGCTTTTCAATTCTATTTCTCCAGAAATGAACTCTAGTTGGCCTCCAACCATCCTTAATTAAATGACACGAATATCTGGATTCAGTACTGGCTAGTCAGACTGCACACTACACTGTTCTTCCTTAATTTTACTTTTCATGTTGAATTATTTCTCAAGATGTTAAGAGCAGCCTATGCTTGAAAGAAGGGGAGATGTTGGAGAGCGAGCAGGAATTGGGAGGAGTGCTGAAGGCATGACACAAAGCTGGACATTGAGAGGGCTTACGAAGTTGCAGAAAGATGGCTCAAGAGAGAGGGGTTTGTAGGGTGAGCCCCCTTACTGTACAGCTGTGATGGTTGAGAGTTTGAGTGCCAATAGGAGCGGAGAGCGAAGCTGATGCAAAGTTGTCCTGATTCAGAAAAGAAGTTGGAGGTAGGATGCGGGTGGCAACAGAGGTAATGTGTTATCTCCTCCAGCCCCACATCCCTCTGTGTTCCTCCAATTCTGGCCTCTTAAGCATCCCCAATTTTAATCACTCCACAATTGGCGGCCGTGCTTTCCTCTGCCTCAGTCCTAAGCTCCGAAATTCCCTCCATAAACCTCTCCGTCTCTCTGTTAAGAAGCTCCTTAAAACCTGACATTTTACCTAAGCTTTTGGTCACCTACCCTTATGTGGTTCACTGTCAAATTCCAATTGATAACACTCCTATGAAGTGCCTCAGAATGTTGTACCACGTGAAAGGCACCTGGTAAATGCAAATTGTTGTTGTTGTCTTGTTGTTTGAGGGCTTTGTAGATGAGGATATTGAGATCAATACATGGAAGGCTGGGTTCCCAGGGGAGATTTGTCTCAACAGATGCTGGAGGAATGAGATTTCGTACAGCTTAGTTACTTAGTAAATATAAAACTTTCACTCATAAATTATACAGATGGGGAAGATTTGAATCACTTTATTACAGACATATAATCTTGTTGTAAGCTAATTATTTTTTTTTCTGTCCCTGCAGTGTCTGTTAGGTGAGTTTCTGTCCATAATCCACCAGTCTAGTGGACATTTTAGTAATGATTACTGCATACTGGTGCCAACAGATAACTGATTAAGATGTCCTTTGGGGACTTGGCACAGATTGTGAACATAAAGGATAAACTGCAGTGAGCTTCATCTCCTGTACACCTTAGATCTATGACTCCAGCTCAGTTAGTGTGTGGTTTGAGTAAAATCCAGGCAGACACTCCCAGAGCAGTACTGAGAGAGTGCTGCACTGTTGGAGGTACCATCTTTCAGATCAGATGTTAAACCGAGGTCCTGTCTGCCCCCCTCAGGCAAAAGATTCCATGGCACTATTTTGAAGAGCAGAGGTGTTTTCCCTGGTGTCCTGGCCAATACCTAAAACAGATGATCTGGTCATTATCACATTGCTGTTTGTGGGAGCTTGCTGTGTGCAAATTGGCTGCTGTGTTCCTACATTGCAACAGTGACTACACTTCGAAAGCACTTTAGTGGCTGTAAAGCACTTTGGGATTGTAAAGCACTGAGGTCATGAAAGGCGCTATAGAAATGCAGATGATTAATAAATCTGGCTGATCAGCAAATGAGAACACTCCAATATTCCTCAAAATTTTCCTCGCTGTTATGATCGTAGCGATGATCTTATTCAATGGCGGAATCGGCTTGACGGGCCAAATGGCCTACTTTTGCTCCTATTTCTTATATTCTCTTCACCTATAGGTGCTGATTGGTGTTAGGATTACATTTCACTTCACAGGGAATTCTTCTGATGTAAGCCTGGTTTGCCTTTGTTGGCAGACTGCTCCACTCTGGGGTATCTTAGTCAACCTCAGTCTTACCTTCACCCACAGCAGAACAGCACAAATCACCTCAAGTGTTTCGTGCACCGGAACCAGCTAACTCAGCAAAGAAGGCAATCAAAAAACTATTCAAAAGGCTTGTGGAATGTTGGCCTTTATCTTTTACAGCTGTCTAGACCCCATCTGGAGTAACCGCATTCAGGCCTGGACACTGGGCCTCAAGAAGGGATGCAGCGCAGATTCACCAGAATAATACTGGTACTAAAAGTTTAAATTATGAAAAGATGGTTGCAGAGACTAAATAAAATTAAGGGGTGATCTAACTGAAGTGTTTAAGATGATTAAAGGATTTAATAGGGTAGATAGAGAGAAACGATTTCCTCCAATGAGGGAGATAGAACAGCCTTAAAATTAGAGCTCAGCCATTCAGGAGTGATTTCAGGAAGCACTTTGTGCAAAGTGTAGTTGATATTGGAACTTTCTCTCCAAAAAGACTGTTGAGTCTGTGGGCCAATGAAAATGTCAAAGCTGTATTGACAGATTTTTGTTAGGGAAAGCTATTAGGGTTACGAAACCAAGGTGGGTCAATGGAGTTACGATACAGATGTGCCATGATCTAATTGAATGGTGGAACAGGCTTGAGCGGCTGAATGGCCTATTACTGATTCTATGTTCCTAACCCTAGGATATTCCTGGTCTGCACTTCTTTTAGGCAATCAGCTAATTACTGTGTGCCTGCCCTACTATTATACAATACTCTTGAGTTAATTGCAAGAGGACATTGGCAACCAGGTTTGCTCTATTAGTCCTGGTCTCATCTCCCACATTTTCCTATTTGACATTTGTCATTGTATTTTCTGTTGCTACTGCTAACCGTTTCCTTAACAATACCATTGCGGTTTGTTGAGTTTTGCAGTGCTGCATTCAATCACATCGCAAGAGCACAAATCAGCTGCAGACGAGGAAGGCCATATAGCTTATCCATATAGCAGAAAATCTCTATCCTGCTCCCATCAAAAGATCTGACCATTTCTTAAATGGTTTTATAGTTCTTTCCTCCACTAACCTACCTGAAAGTCCATTCCAGTCATTGATTTTTTAGCTTGGCTCGGCTGATAGTAATCCTGCCTTTGAGGCATTAGGCTATAGGTGAAGATTCAATCCACATCTTTTGCACAAAAGCTGGGCTGATAAATCAATGCAAAACTGAGGGACTGCTGCATTTTTAGAGATACCGTCCTATAGATGAGATGTTCAACTGAGGGTACTGATGGATTTAAAAGATCCCAAGGCACTATTCCATGAAGACCAAGGAACAATCCTGCTGTCCTGGTCAATTCCTCTACACTAGCTCAGCACCCATCTCATTGCTATTTTCAGGGAAAGAGCCTCATGGGGTGCAAAATGGCTGCTATATTTGCTAGAAACGTCAAAATTATGCCATTGGATTTCCAGCAAAGTATGCTAAGGTGCTAAATAAATGCATCATTCTTTTGTGAAAGAGAATATTCCTGATGTCAGTCCCAAATTTGCCTATTACTAATTTGTACACACACTGCTCTATTCCATTCGCTAACATCCCTACCTCCCCATTCACCATGCTCTGACAGTTTACTTCAATAGGAAGAGAATGTTTCGCAAGATTAGAATTCGCGACAAGGAGGTACTTTTATTGAATTTTTTTCATTTAGATATATATTCTATGAAGTCATTGTACAGGTAACATGAAAGAATAGGCTCATTCAATACATTTCTTGGTCTGGTTTCGTTTGCAATGGGAGCACTGAGTGTTCATGAGCCCGAATAATTTGTTGCATGTGTTTTTTTTAAACTAAGAAAGAAAGCACATGCACTTACATATAACCTGTCAAATCCTGCCGAGATCCCAAATCAGGTCACCGCCAATGAATTACATTTGAAGTGAATCACTTCTGTAATGTAGCAAGCACGATAGCTAATATATGCACAGCAAGCTCCCACAAACACCAATGAGATAAATGACTGGTTGGTTCATCTGTTTTAGTGGTGTTAGCGAGGAATGAATGGTGACCAGAATGTTGGAGAACTCCCAGTGCCGTAGACATTTTACATTCGCCTAGGCAGGCAGCTTGGGCCTCGGTTTAATGTCTCACCCATACTACTTTGCATTTTCTCAGTAAATGTGTGAATGTCTTGTTGACTGTGGGATGTCTAGTCTTGATCCAACTTTTCCAGCAACACACAGGAGAAATAGAACTTAGCAGCCAACAATGCTCTTTGAGAATATGATTAAGGTCACAGAAGCAAGAAGACCCCCTCATTTTTCATTTGGGAACACCTAATAGAGCAACAAAAAAAGGACATCAACTTTGTGGCTGTGGAGTATGAGGCCAATGACAAGTTGGCTCTTTTCCACAACTCCATGAGTAAAGAGTTGGCCAATTTGTCGAAGCTGTTTGAAAAAACAACACAAGGAACAAGCTACAAATTAACATCCTTCAGCCAAATCATCCCGATTGTGTACACACGTTTTCCACAAAGTGTTACAACTGATTTCAGCGAAAGTTCAGAGGCATTTAGACCACATTCTTTAAGAGTGAAAGAAATTCTATTTGAACTTTATTCGAAAGGAGGGAAATAATCGCATTCAGGGAACATCTTTTATGGACGTCAGGACATCAGGACATCCTTGAAGTGCTTTACAGCCAATGAAGGACATTCGAAGTGTGGTCACTGTTGCAATGTAGCAAACATGGCAGCCAATTTATGCACAGCAAGATCCCACAAACAGCAATGAGATAATGACCAGATCATCTGTCCTAAATGGCTGACCCATTATCGTGAAACTAGTTCTAGACCCTCCAACTGGAGGAAACTCCAGTTCTCAGCATTTACCCAGTCAATTTTATGTTTCAATGAGATCACCTCTCAAACATCTAAACTCCAGAGAATGTGGGCCCATTTTACACTGTCTCTCCTCATAGGACAACCCTTTGATCCCAGAAATCAAAATAATGAACTTTGATTGCATCCTCTCTCAGAAGGTATATGCTCCCGTAGGTAATAGAAAATAGAAAATACAGCACAGAACAGGCCCTTCGGCCCACGATGTTGTGCCGATCCTTTGTCCTCTGTCAAGGACAATTTAATCTATACCCCATCATTCTCCTATAGAAAATAGAAAATACAGCACAGAACAGGTAACAGGTAAGACGACCAAAACTGTAGACAGCACTGCAGTGTGGGCTCAACGCCCTATATTAGCTCCATTCTCCATTTTAATGCCCTTGTCTTTCCTCCACGAGGCATTTTCTCTTTTCTCATTCAGCACTTTTGACACCACATGATATTCTTGTGTTTACATTATTTCAGGGTCCCTAATGATCTAATATCATATGATACAGTAACAAATGAATTTACTGTGCTTGAAATGAAATATTACAACAGTAAGTTCCTCACTACTGGCTGATGAACTTAATCTTGAAGGCTGACCTACTTTCCCATCTTCATTTTTTAAATTCATTTCATGGGCTATGTCTGGTGTTGCTGGCAAGTTCGGTATTTGTTGCCCATCCCTCATTTTAATTAAAACATTGGCCCAAATCTTCCTGGGGACTTGTGCCATGGTAACAACACCTTTATATCATAAGGTATGGTAGATTAGTAGCAATGTTAAGGGACTAGTAAGCCAAAGGCCTGGACTAATGGTTCGGCAACGTGAATTCAAATCCCACCATGGCAGCTGGGGGAATTTAAAATTAATTAATAAAATGCTACTCTCAATAATTATGAAACTATGAGATTGTTAAAAACCCAACTGATTCACTAATGTCCTTTAGGAAGGGAAATCTGCCATCCTTACCTGGTCTGGCCTATATGTGACTCCAGACCCACAGCAATGTGGTTGACTCTGAAATGGCCTAGCAAGGGTAATTAGGGACGGCAGTGATGCTCACATCCCAAGAATAAAATAGGGACCTCTTGAACAGGCAAAACAACATGCATCTACATAGTGCCTTTAAGGATAAACTTGAAGTCAAGGTGCATTAGGACAGGTAACAGAAAGCTTGCTCAAAGGTTTCAGGTTAAAATGAGGACAGTGAGGGCGTTAGGTCCCAAGCTCTGGAATTCTCTCCCTAAGTAGATGACACAGCCACCAATGGAGTGAAAAAAAAACTGGGGGATGAGCAAGAGGCCAGAATTGGAGGAGCACAGAGATCTTGGAGGAAGTTACAGAACTAAGGACGGGGTGAGGCTATGGAGGGATTTGAAAACAAGATTTTGCAGGTTGAATCAAGGGTTTTGAGGAGTGTGTGTGGAGGATGTAGACACTAGATAACCCACAAATCATTTCTTCATTACCATGCTTCATGAGACAAGCATACAAATGAGCCAAATGGTGTCACATGGGGTATTACTGGTCTTCTACTGCATCAAGCAGCAGCCAACTCTCTCCAGTCTGCTGGCAACACAAAGCTGAGAAGAAATGGGAAAAGTATCCACCCAATTCCATGGGACAGAAAGCGTTACAACAACAGCTGCCATCACATAGCAAGTAAGGCAGCTACACAATGCCCGGTCTTCCCACTGCATCACACATGGCAAATAAGCCAAATATGTTTTCCATTCATTCTTCCGCAGTTCTCCATAATATTTCCATCATCATATTGCAGCGATGGCCGTGCTTTATTGGGTAGCACATGAGCCCGGGTCAGAAGAGCATGGTAGTATTTTGAAGAGCAGGGAAGTTCTCCCCAGTGTCCTGGCCAATGTCAACCAACATCACAAAAACAGATTACCTGGTCATTTATCACATTGCTGTTTGTGGGAGCTTGCTGTGCACAAATTAGCTGCTGTTTCCTCCATTAAAACAGGGGCCACGCCTTAGAAGTACTTTATTAGTGTAAAATATTTTGGGACATCTTGTGCTCATGCTATATAGGAACATAGGAGCAGGAGCAGGCCATTCAGCCCATCGAGCCCATACTGTCATTCAACACGATCATAGCTGATCATCCACTTCAATGGCCTTTCCTCCTCACTATTCTCATATATAAAAGCAAGTCTTTCTTTTAACTCTGCTCTCGAAAAGCCAGGCAGTAATTTGTAGGCTATTTTGGGCTCAGCATACTATAGGATGGGAAAGACTTAAGCCAACGTGCTTTAATATTGCACATTCAGAAATTGCTTACTTCACTTTCCATCACATTCTCTCCCTTAAGCTCGTGAACATGACCCAAGACAGAGCCTTCAGCAGGAGCCAGCAGGTCTTCAGTGCTCTACCCAACGCTTCATGGGCAAGGTAAGGTTGAAAGGGCAGAATCTGTACATATATTGCTGGATTTCATTCCCCTTCCATGGTCACGTGGATAGAGCATGAACATTTTGTGCACGTTAGGCTTCCTCCGTCACTCTAATCCTGACACAATTACAGATCCCAGGAGACTACTTCAAGGAAAAGGGGAGTTCTCCAGGTGACCTGCCCAATATTTCATTATATTTTTTATTCCTCAACCAACATCACAAAAAAATAAATTACCTGGGTCATTATCGCATTGCTGCTTTTGGGATCTTGCTGTACACAAATTAACTGCTGCTTTTTCTACAGCTGTGACTACAGTTCAAAATAAAAAGTACTTCATTAGCTGTAAAGCATGTGGCGCATTGTGAAAAGCACGACGTAAATGCAAGTTCTTTTGAAAGGGGCTAACTATCCAGTTTAACACACACACAAACAGAAATTAAACTACAACTCAAAACACCAAGAACCCAAGTAATGGAAGTTGAAGAGATTTCACTCCACAGGACTTTTAACAGCATCCAGTGTAGGCCATTTGCACAGATTGGCTGAGAGTCTCATGCCGATGATTTAAAAACATTAGAGTCTGAAGAATTTCCTGAACACAAGCACTCAGCTCTCCAAAATTCTCTTCCCCAGCAGGCTGTGTCATGTTCAATACATCGTGAGGAATACCCTCTAGGATATTACATATGTCCTCACTTGGAAAATATTTTAAATGTGCCAGGACCCCACTGTTCCAAGCTTATTAAAGATGTTATATTCAGATACCATGGCAGTCAAATGTTGTATAAACTGCTGTCACCCACTCCAAGTCCTTTGTTAAAAGGAACAAATTTCAATGCTTCAAAATGTAAAAAAAATAAAATTGAGCAACGTTTTAAGAAAATGTCAAACCTTTACCTCTAACAGAGACTCTTAAATTACTCCATGACTTTGACAAGGAGCTATCCCATTGAAAGTAAAGGCTCCCTTTAAACCAGGCTGAGGGTTAATGCAGAACTGGACAGTCCCAGGAAAACACACCATGTGCTAACACATGGGACCCTTTTAACCAGAAAAAAAGGCATGCTCTATTAATGTGGAATAATGATTCAAATCTCAATAGTCAATAAACATGCATTTCCTCCACCTAACTTTCTTTTTAAACAGGGACTGATGCAATGAATTTCACATCTCTTATTCACAACCAAAACTTTACATAAACTTACATTTGTATTGCACTATTACTGCAGTGAAGTGTCCCAAGGAGCTTCACAGGAGTGTAATCAAACAAAATTCGACACTGAGCCAAAGGAGACATCAACTAAACTTTTGGTCACTTGCGAAAGAGGTTGTAAAGGAGCGAGGCAGTGGGTGAGTAGGGGTTTAGGGAGGTTTTCCACAGCTGAGGGCCTACAGGGTTGAAGGCACAGCCACCGTAGCTGGGCAGGGGGGGGGGGGGGGGTGGGGGTGCGGCTGCAACTTCTCACTCTTAGCTAAAAGATTCCATGGTACTATTTCTGGACGGAGTAGATTGAGAGAAACTGTTCCCACTCGTGAAAGGATAGAGAACGAGAGGGCACAGATTTGAAGTGTTTGATAAGAAAAGCAAGTGACATGAGGAAAAACTTTTTCACGCAGCAAGTGGTTAAGGTCTGGAATGCACTGCCCGAGAATGTGGTGGAGGCAGGTTCAATTGAAGCATTCAAAAGGGAATCAGACAGTTATATGAAAAGGAAGAATATGCAGGGTTATGGGGAGAAGGCAGGGGGAATGGTACTGAGGGAATTGCTCTTTCAGAGAGCTGGTGTGAACACGATGGGCCGAATGGCCGCCTTCTGTGCTGTAAGTGTCCCGGCCAATGTTCAATCCTCAAAAAACACCTGAAAAACAGATTCACTGGCCATCCTCACATTGCTGTTAGTGGGAGCTTGCTGTGTGCAAACTGGCTGCTGCACTTTCTACATCCTAATAGTTCAGAAGTACTTTATTGGCTATAAAACACACTGGGACATCCCGAGGTTGTCAAAGGCAGTGCTAAAATGCAGGCCTACCTGTTTATATTTTAGCTTGAAAGTGGCTGTTGCCTCATTGGTGGATAAATCCTAAATCAGGACACAGTAAACCACTGACTTTGCATTTGTAGTTGGAGACTGCCTGCATTGAACTGCACACGTTGGCGGGAATTGGTGTGTGTGACTTTAACGCATTGAGGGTGTTCACATGATGTCAAATGGGCAAGAACTAAAACCAACTTAGCTGGATTGAAACACACTTTCTCCAGCTTCATGCAGTTACAATCCGATCTCAACTGGTTTTGGGTTTTATTACACTGTTAGTGAAAACAGCGTTTTTGTATATATAGTGTTTCACAGACATAGAGCACTTAATCTCTTTCAGCTCATTTCACATGCTTTAACTGTATGGTAAACTGCTGTGACACCCCATTAAGGGCAAAAATATATTTCATAGACTGGCTTGGGCTTAATATGGGCCTCAAGTAAAAATTACAAGGTTTTCCTGCATTGCTGAAAGGAAGCATCATTGGGAACGTATCCTGGGGCATGCAACTGTGATCCAAAACTAGCTCTGCTGCCATTGGGTCCTCGCGTACCCAAGCTCTGCTGCCATTGGCTCCTCGCATACCCAAGCTCTGCTGCCATTGGCTCCAACTATAAGATCAGTGGGTGGTCATGTGATAAAACTTCCAGAAATGCATCCAACCAGGAGGTAGCAACCCTGGTGATAGATACTGTACAATACTGATTCACAATTTAGAGGGGCCATGAATTTTTTTTTTAAAAAGGGTGAAATTTGGCACGTGGGGGAAAAGGTTGTGACTATAGTCTGGTCACCGCATTATAGGAAGGATGTGGAAGCTATGGAAAGGGTGCAGAGGAGATTTACTAGGATGTTGCCTGGTATGGAGGGAAGGTCTTACGAGGAAAGGCTGAGGGACTTGAGGTTGTTTTCGTTGGAGAGAAGGAGGAGGAGAGGTGACTTAATAGAGACATATAAGATAATCAGAGGGTTAGATAGGGTGTGATAGTGAGAGTCTTTTTCCTCGGATGGTGATGGCAAACACGAGGGGACATAGCTTTAAGTTGAGGGGTGATAGATATAGGACAGATGTCAGAGGTAGTTTCTTTACTCAGAGAGTAGTAGGGGCGTGGAACGCCCTGCCTGCAGCAGTAGTAGACTCGCCAACTTTAAGGGCATTTAAGTGGTCATTGGATAGACATATGGATGAAAATGGAATAGTGTAGGTCAGATGGTTTCACAGGTCGGCGCAACATCGAGGGCCGAAGGGCCTGTACTGCGCTGTAATGTTCTAATTTCTAATTTTATAGTCATTTTGATCTTCAGCAAGTCTCTGAACTTGAGCTATAAACCATCTACCTGCTCTGCACTGGATTTAAAAGTGACAAAAGGAACCAAACTTTTCAGTTTCAATTCGACAAAATGTCTCTGGAAACTTTACAACATTGCCCTTTATATATAGGTGTTTTTTAAAAAAAAACTTTTATTGAATTATTAACAACTGTACATCATCTTCTGTGATCACAAAGTTAAGTTGCTACATACTCCGGTGTTGAAGATCGACTTAAAACACTTCACCAACCTGCCAAGTGGTTTCAGAATGACCCAGGCACCAGCGTTTACAAGTTATGTACATTTCTGCTCAGTTTTGTGTTTATTTTAGAAACTAAACAATTTTGACATGAGCATTAGAAAAAAAAAAATAGTTAAATCCGAAACAAGCCCTGCCAATTATTCTATTTTGGGGGTGGGAGGGAGTTAATTATAAAGTCAAATTGCTCATTACATCAAGAAAACTAGAGAAAAATGAATCAGAGCATCAAGGTTAGCCCACAGAAAGTGGGAGCACAATAAAACTAACTGGCTCTTGAGAAATGTTAGTGACGAAGGGTCACTTTTTATAGGGTGCAGATGGGGAAGGGACTGAACGACTTCGGGAAATACCCCAAAACATTCACTTTTCATAGCAACAGATGCTCTTCCATGGTCATCATTGAGTCTGGCTTCAATATTACCAATGCCACGTGAGTCGTGCTAGTGACTCGCAGCAAATTAACCTGAAGGAGCCAACAGTCGAACTGGAAGAGAAAAACCATATAAAACAATGCAAAAAAAAAAGTGAAAAGAAAAGTTGGACGACAGAAAGATCAAGGTTTTCTCTCCTGCATCTCACCTCAAATTCAAGGGTGTGAAGGAGATAGGCTGCTTTTCCTCAGAGAGGTGGGGCATCAAAATCTTCTCAAATCAAATGCATGGTAATGTCAGAAGCATTGAACAGCTCCGAGTGTCAAAGCAAAGGAAGTGGGGTGTGTGGGAGGAGAAACCAGAGACAGAGAGGGGGAGACAGAGAGGGGGAGACAGAGAGGGGGAGACAGAGAGGGGGAGACAGAGAGGGGGAGACAGAGAGGGGGAGACAGAGAGGGGGAGACAGAGACGAGGGGGGGGTGTGCAAGGGAGAGACAGAAGCAAGAAGAGGGACGGGGACACACACACTTTGCAAGACGTTATTCTTAAGGGTTTTACTCTTGCTTCTTAGAGATTAAAAAGTAAACACACAGATTTTTATTTGCAGTAATACTGCACCACTGGCTATCTGGGATTTAAACATATATACATAACAATTCAGACTAAAAGTGTATCTAGACAGTGTGTATTCAATTGCTTGAAGCAGAGAAGCCCATGGTGGGGCTGGCGCAAGAAACCCAAAAAAAAAAATCACTTCAGAAAAATCCGGATTCTTGATCAGTAGTTCCAAAGATATTTTCCTTGTTTGTATTCAGGGAGCAAAATGAAAAAAACAAACAAACACTCAAATCTGTTCTGCAGATTCCCTGAGCCATGTTGCCAACATTGCATTATGTCCATTTTCTTCTATCTTCTCCCTCTCTGCCTCCGGGAGTGGGGGGGGGGGGGGTAACTAGGAGGGAGAGAGGAGGAAAAAGGAGAAAGGAGGGAGAGAGGAGGAAAAAGGAGAAAGGAGGGAGAGAGGAAAAAGGAGAAAGGAGGGAGAGAGGAGGAAAAAGGAGAAAGGAGGGAGAGAGGAAAAAGGAGAAAGGAGGGAGAGAGGAAAAAGGAGAAAGGAGGGAGAGAGGAAAAAGGAGAAAGGAGGGAGAGAGGAAAAAGGAGAAAGGAGGGAGAGAGGGAAAAGGAGAAAGGAGGGAGAGAGGGAAGAGGAGAAGGAGGGAGAGAGGGAAGAGGAGAAGGAGGGAGAGAGGGAAGAGGAGAAGGAGGAGGAGGAGGGGGGAGAGGGAGAGAGGGAGGAGGGGGGAGAGGGAGAGAGGGAGAGAGGGGAGTTGCTCGACAACAACGATGCACTTGAATCAAAAGTGGACACTTGAGGGTTTGATGGACCATTGTCAGAAACTTGCACTTTTATTAAGGTTGTCCTTTCTCCCTTTCCCACCTCCCATTCTCTGAAAACAACAAATTCTTTTGATTTCAGCGGCAGGTTTTGAAACCACTTGTCTTTCTTCGAGAAAAGATTCAACCGTCACAGGGTTCGCCCAAGAAGCTGGTGCCATGCTTGCATGACATGTGCACGTTCCACTGCGATGAGAAACCAGAATGGGCTTGGACAGCCCAGCGCCAGGCAGAGGGCTCGCCAGTCACTGCATATTTACAGTACGTGTCTAATAAAGGTCCAGAATAAAATGAAGCACTGCTTCACTCAAGTTCAAAAGCATCTCTCTCGCAAACACACACGCTCCATTGGCAGGGCACGCCTCTTCTGTGCTCAACTGTTTACTGCCATAGGTTAAACGAAGAAAAAAAGTCTTCAACTCCAAGCCTTGGAGAAATCAAATATCGCAGAATCAAATAGGCCAACACAAGCCTTTCTTCAGAGCTGCAAAGACAGACAATTTTTCCAGACTCAAGTCCTGCATGTCCCAGACAGAGAGTCTTATGTAAACCAGGTCTCATTAAGCTGACTGCAATGCCAAATGCATTCCTTTTTTTTTTTAAAAAAAAAAGCTGTATTTTGAACCAGAGCTATTCTGTCCCTGAATTCCACAGTCTAAAGTGCCATCATCATTCCGCTGACTTCAGTAGATGACCTCATAGACTGTTGCTTTCTTGTCACCTGACCCAGTGACAATGTATTTGTCATCAGCTGAGATGTCACAACTTAAAACAGACGATGATTCCTTTGACTAGAAGCGGAGATGAAAATACATGGTTTTAGAAAAGACAGACAAGCACCCAAGAAATTAAATAACATTCCACTAAGTTTTCTCAGTCAAAACGTTTCCTCCCTCATACCACATTAGCACCCCTTGTACTCGGCACCTGTTTCACATGGTGTGTTCGAGTTAAGGAACATCCTTAGGGTGAGAGCAATATTGTCAAGAACATGGGCCATGGTACAACTTGCTTAGTCCCAGAAGGAACAAACAAAGCCCTTTGCAGTTTTTTGGCCATGTTGGTTAACTATTCCTGCACCAAAACACTTCAATTGGCTCACAGTTTCAGGAATGGGCACTCTTCATACGAGAGCCCAGACAGGGAATATAATCAACAGGCTATTCAACTGTTGAGGGCACACTCTGCCCAATCAGCTCCTGGCCCTACATCCGTACTAAAAAGACAAAGACTTTCCCTCAGGAGTGGTTGGGCTGTGAGCAGGAGCAGGACTAGGAGTTGCCAGCCCTCCAGAACCGGCCTGGCGTCTCCAGAAATTGAAGATTAATCACCAGGACACTGCTGAGAGCAAAAACCTGGGGAGGGCAAAAAAAAAAAAAATCACAAGGAGAATAAAGAGGCATTTTGAAAAAAATTCTCTTTGAACACTTTTGTTCACTTGTTTTAAAACTACTAGGATGTGAGGGGAGTGGGGGAGGGGCACTGAAGGTTGTACAAGAGAGTCAAGAACTGTCCAATCAGACAAGAAACAGCCTGTTCACTTCCAACTGGCTGTGGGAAGGCAGGTGCAGTGAGGATGGACATGAGGCAGCCAATGGCGGGAGAGTAGGGGCAGGGGAAAGAGAGGCAGGAGGTCATGTGATGACACATCCAGGAATAGGGGTCCCACAGAAGCCCAATAGTACTGAGGTCAGGACTCCAATTCCTCCTCTGGCTGAGATAAACTCGTTCAATACAGACCCTGGGAGGGAGGAGAAGAGTGTTGAACCTGGGGCCTTTTGTCCCTTGAGTTTTTTTTCCCGTAAAAGTGCAAATTAAAATTTATGAAGGCTTATTTTCAGGGTGAACAGAGGAAAAGAAACAAGACAATGAAGGAAATGTCAAAAAGCCTTTGCACACATCAAGTGGATGCCTCCCCTTACCTGAAATATACTGGCACCATAAGGTGTTCTCCAGGCATTGAGCAGATTATCCTTACCAGTGCTGACAAACCACTTACCTATAAAGAACAGAACATGCTATTTTTAAAAAAAACATACAAGTTAACAGATTTGATATAAACAAGTTACTTGTCCCACTTTAATTAAATCAGTTTATACCTCAGGAGACTGAATGAGCTGAAGCTCTTTTGTTCGTTTTTTGAAAAGAAAAAGAAAAAAGGGAAGGCTGAGGAGTGACCCAATAGTAATCTTTAAAATTATAAAAGGATTCAATAGCGTAGACAGAGGTTTCCATTTGTGGTGGAGACCAAAACTAGGGGCCATCAATAGAAGATAGTCACTAATAAATTCAACAGGGAATTCAGGGGTAACAGTAAAAAAAACCACCACAGCCTGGAAACAATTCAGACTCTACTTACCACAGTATGCAAACTTAAGAGACAGGACGCAGCTCTCATGCAAGTGAAGCTGATATTTGTCAGGCTTGCTGTGATGCAATACTTCCACATTGCTGCTTTCCATACCCACTGCTAACCACTCACCAGTGGGGCAATAACCCAGCGAGAAGATCTGTATGGGGTGCGGGGGGAGGAAAAAGCAATAATTTAGTGATGGCCAGTCCGAACAGGAGCCTGCAAATGGTGAACATATTAACTGTCTACATTTCTAAGGCCATTTAAAAAAAAAGCAAACCAAATAAATGGGGTTCATTCCTAGAGGGCTAGAATTAAAAAGCAGAGAAGTTATGTTAAGATTGTAGAGAACCTGGTTTATTCCACACTTGGGAGCACTATGAACCATTCTGGTCTCCATATTCTAAAAAGAATATGGAGGCACTGGAGAAGGTGCAAAAACATTCACAAGACTGATACCAAAACGGAGAAGAAAAGGGGCGAATAGACTGGGGCTCTTTTCTGTAGAAGAGAAGGCTGAAAAATGACCTGAAAGAGGTCTTTAAGACAAAAGCAGAAAGCTGCGGATGCTGGAAATCTAAAATAAGAACAGAAAATGCTGGAAATACTCAGCAGGTCTGGCAGCATCTGTGGAGAGAGAAACAGAGTTGACGTTTCAAGTTGTTTTGAAGAAAGGTCACAGACCTGAAAGGTTAGCTCTGTTCCCCTTGCTCTCTCCCTCCACAGATGCCGCCTAACCTGCTGATCTGTCTAAGATACTGAAAGTGCTCGTTATGGTAGACAAAGAAAATGTTTCTACTTGTAAGGGAGTCTAAAATTAGAGGTCATAGGTACAAGGTAGTCACCAATAAATCCAATAGGGAACTCAGGAGAAACCACCTTACCCAGAGAGTGGCGAGAATGTGGAATTCTGACATGGAGTGGTTCAGGCGAATAAATGTATTTAAAGGGAAGCTAGATATACACGAGAGAGAAAGGAATAGAAGATGTGTTAGATGAAGTAGAGTGGGTGAAGGCCCATGTGGAGCATAAACACAGTGGCAGCAGTGTGTACCATCTACAAGATGCACTGCAGCAATGCACCAAGGCTCCTTAGACAGCACCTTCCAAACCTACAACCTCTACCAACTAGAAGGACAAGGGCAGCAAATGCATGGCAACACCACCACCTGCAAGTTCCCCTCCAAGTCACACACCATCCTGACTTGGAACTATATCATCATTCCTTTGACCCTTCACTGGGTCAAAATCCTGGAACTCCCTTCCTAATAGCACTGTGGGTGTACCTACCCCAAATGGACTGCAGCAGTTCAAGAAGGCAGCTCACCACCACCTTCTCAAGGGCAATTAGGGATGGGCAATAAATGTTGGCCTAGCCAGCGAGGCCCAAATCCCATGAACGAATAAATAAATAAATAAACACAGCATAGATCAGCTGGGCTGAATGGCCTGTATCTATGCTGTAAATTCTATAATTCAACACAAGTAGTTATTGAGGCAGGGACTAATTTATGTAGGAATGTTCTGAATTCATCTCACAGATGGCTAAAAGTTTGGAGTATTGTTGTAAAGTTATCCCTTACATCATTATTGTTCGTTGTATACAAAAATGTATAATGAGATGGGGGAATGGAGCAGGGAAGTCGAATTAGAGTAGGAAAGCACAGAACCAACAGTAGCAATGGGCCAAATGTCCTCTTCCTGTTATGTAATTTTATCAGATTCTATATTAACTGAAGGATTTACAAATGCAACCCACCAACATTTCAACACAAAGATGTGCAAAACATGGACTGTATAACTACACTGTTGTCCTTACAAACCTGGGTTGTGTTGAGAACATGGCAGGCTGTACGATGCCAGAGTGCATTACCAGTAGTTACTGGTGTCAACGGGGATGGGCGCAATCCTTTATTGCCCAAGTACTATATTGGGACAAGACTGCAGTGTATTGCTTAAGTGACATTTCCTCTATTGTGTGTCAGTAGTCTATGTAGATCTAGTGAGAACAATGTGAATAATGAAATAATCTGACCAGGTACACAGTGAACTCCAAGAAAGACGGAGTGGCAACAGTTTCTACAAATTACATTTTCGACATACCTGAAGGAGTCCTTTCAAATGTTGATGGGACTAGACAAGACCAGTACCTGTCCCAAAAAGCAAGACCGAATTGGCTCCATTTATGGCCAGTCACTCACCTGTGAGGTAAAGTCATGTTGCTGAAGCTGCCTCCCTTCTCTCAGGTCCCAGGATCTCACTGTGTTGTCCAGGCCTCCCGTCCATAACTTTGTGCCATCGTGTGAGATATCAATACAACTCGCACCATCTGTGTGCCCTTGAAATTGCCTAACAAAACCACACAAGACATTTCATTTTTTATTGTGAACTGTTACAACTGGCATTTCCCTCCCACCCCCAAGCACACACAAAAATGGTTTCTTTTTGAAACTTGGCGCATTTATTTTTCTCTCCTATATGGTTCCCAGACCAAAGGGTCAAGGACAGGCTTGGATATTAAGGCTCCAATTATCTCAGTATTCTGGGCTGATGCACTCAGCTTAAATAAATGTTGGAAAAGGACAAGCAACCAGATTTTTCTTCATTTCTCACATGGTTTTCACATGGAGTTGGGAATTCTGGGCATGAGCTACCAGTGACACAAATTACTCATATACTGGATCCCAAAGTATTGTGTGCTTGCACCTCATCAGGTAGGACTGGCAGTTGCCTATCTGTACGTTTCTGAAAATTTATGTGCAAGTTGGATGGTAAGTGCCAGCAGTCAAGGCCAGTCCACACCCACCATGCAATCTCATATGTGGAATTTAAGGGTTATTAGAAGTTGGATGGAGGACAACATCACAGCCACTATCCAAAGTACCAGCTCAGAAAAAAAGCAAAAGGTCCTCCTTTCCGAGTAGCAGAAGAACCGGACGAGTTTGGTAAGCTAACGACCAGCCTCACCTTACAAGCGTTTGGTTGTGTAGATCCCAGACGGCTATGTTACCATCACTGCAACAGGAAAAGCAGACCTTAGCATCGGGGCTGATCGCCAGTGCGTAGCAGGCCGGCGCAGAGGACGTGAGTTCAGCCTTGATCCTCGGCGTGGGGGAGGCGAGGTCCCATATCGTTAGTGTGCTCGCTTCTCCTCCTACGATCAGCGTACGGCCATCGGGTAGAAGTTTGCAGGAACGGATATAATTATCCCGGTTCTGTAAAGAAAGCGAGGGGTGGGGGAGGAAAAGGCGAAGAGAAGAAAAGTTAAGCTAAACAAGATACTACAGAGAGCATCACCGTGTCTTAGTGGGGAGTACACTTGCCTCTGAATCATGAGGTTGTGGGTTCTTGGCCCACTGGAGACCCAAGAACAAAATCTAAACAAACTCTTGTTGCAGCACTGAGAGTGCTACATTGTTGGAGGTGTTGCCATTTTTTCAGATCTGACATTAAACGGACACCTTGTCTGCTCTTTTGCAAAGATCTAAGGGTGTCCATAACAAGGGGACACAAGAGCTTGGCCATTCAGGTGTGATGTCAGGAAGCATTTCTTCACACAAAGGGTAGTGGAAATCTGGAACTCTCTCCTGACCCTGTTGAGGTTAGGTCAATTGAAAATCTCAAAACGGAGATTGGGTAGGCAAGAGCATTAAGGGTTACAGAACCAAGGCAAGTAGATGGAAGTTAAAATGTGGATCTGCCAGGATCTACTTGAGTAACAGAACAGGTTCAAGGGGCTGAATGGCCTCCTCTTGTTACTATGGGCCCTGTTTGAAATAAAGCTGGTTGATTGTTTTCTTTCTTGAGCAATGGGCTCCCATGATCCATTATCGCACCCCAAAGGTCTACGTTTGATAAAATCAAACCCATGACTATCTGTTCTACGTGCTTTAGTGTCTTTCCCTACAAGGCCCTTGGGAGCGCAAATCAATTATTATAAATCCTTGCAAAGCATCATCATGCAGGCCCCCACCTGCCAAGAATGAGGCACACATTATTTCACCACATGAACATTAAAACTTAAAATTGCTGCTGGGAAGAAAAGAGGGCCAATCACAAGGAATTGCCAGGCCCCTTGCCAGAAAGACCTTTTTTGCATAGTAACATACAGTGTTGGAACAAAGGACCCAGTCCCTGCTTCTCCAATACACAGAAGACTTGGTCAGGCCAGTTTAGTCACATGATTAACTGGCTGTTTGAATTTGAACTTGCCACAGAGTGTTTGAAACTCAGAAAGCTCTTTGCTCCTGGACTGAAAAGACCTCTCTCCTGTCTGCTCTCATCTTTCTCACAGAACTGAAGACCCATTGAAGACACACGAACTCCAAGAGAGGAAAGTCTCCTACAGTGAACAAGGTTTAAGAAGAATACAGGGCCCCAACGAAAAGCAAGACTATTTACAAAGGGACAGAGCTCGAAGCACAGTAAACAAGAAACTCTTCTGATGGTCTCAAACTTCTCCACTTTATTTTTCTTCTGCTCTTTTCTGTATTTAGTTGCATGTGTGTATCGCGTGTGCATGCTTACATGCTAGCGTGAGCAAGTCGTATATCCGTAGGCGTTAACCAGATTAGAGTTTAAGTTTTAATAAATTTCACTTTTCTTCTTTAAACCTAAGAAAGCCTGTTTGTGCTCATTTCTTTGCCTTATAATTGGAAAGCGGTGAACAAGGATTCATCAAGGGAGAGCTCAAAACACTGTTTAAAAAACAAACCCTGTTACAATAAGACCAGGTAAAGACAGTAAAAGACCCCTGGACACCTCTCTCACCTGGTGGTAACAGCATTAATTTAATCTCTTCTCAAAATGCCCACGACCGACACATTATCAGGTCTTAGAAGACAGAGAGAGGTCGACTAGCCCACCATTCATCTAGAGTAACACCTATAATGTTTTATCTTTTCTTCAGTACAAGTAAGCTTTCAGAAAATTAACTATAGTTCAGAAGACATACAGTTGAGAGATCATTCAGCTCATCCTGGATCAGCCACTCAGCAAGCAGCTACAGAATTTTCCAACTGGTACTAAGATGATTCTTGGCTCCAGTACCCAGCTGGTAAACTTGTCAGCCATGGTTCAGTGGGCAGCATTCTCATCTCATGTCCTATTCCATAGCCGTGAGCACAAAATCTATACTGACACTCCAGTGCAGTACTGCGGGAGTGCTGCACTGTGAGAGGTGCCGTCTTTCAGACGAGGCATTAAATCAAGACCCCATCTGCCCTCTCAGGTGGGCATAAAGATTCCATGGAACTATTTAAAAGCAAAAGGAGTTCTGCCCATTGTCCTGGACAATATTTATCCCTCGATCACCATCATTTTCTCATGGGTGTATGTGGGAGCTTGCTGTGCACAAATTGACTGCTGCATTTCCTGTGTTACAACAGTGAGCACACTTCATTGGCTGTAAAGCACTCGGGGACGTCGCGAAGTTGTGAAAGTTGCTTTATAAATGCAAGTCTTTCTTCTTTCATCGATACAGTCATATGTTGATTGCTCTGTTTGAAGAGCATCCTGACATCCTGAACGAAACTCCATCTGTCAGTCATGGCAAGCTTTCCAACAGGTTGCCTTTCCTGCAATCATCCAATGTCGTGCAAGAGATCCCTCCCTCACCCCCGACACCCAATCAGCTCCTTTGAGCCAATATTAAACCAAAAGGCTATTGGTTTAAAAAAAAGCTCCAACTCCGGTAGCAACACCATTCTCCCAACACCCGACAATGATTCCTCGTCTTGCTTCACTTACTAGACAGTCCAACTGGGAGACGGGACTCTTGCTGCCGGGTTGACTGATGTCCCAGATTTTGACGCAGCCTTTGCCTCCAGTGTACACGTGTCTCGTGGGGTTGCTGATGGTGACAGCACACACCACTTCACCATGGTTCAAAGTGTTGATCTGTCGGGCGTGCCGCGGAATGCCAGGACCAATCAGGGCGTCGGGGGGAAACGGCACTGGCTGCATTTGTCCGTCCGCACTCACATGAAAGGAATATGCTCTAGGATGGAAATAAATTAAATATAGCTTCAAAAAAAAAAAGGATAAAACAAAGTTTTAAGATTTATGATTTTGGACAATTTACACTCACAGGACGCAACAGGTATTTACAAAAAAAAATAAAATCGCAAGAATCTGTGAATCTTATGGCACAGAAAGCCATTCGGCCCATCAACACCCATGTTGGCTCTTTGGTAAACCTATCTAATTAGTTCAACTCCCCCGCTCTTTCCCCATAGCCCAGTAATTATTTTTCCCTTGAAGTATTTATCCAATTCCCTTTGAAGTTACGATTGAATCTGCTTCCACTGCCCCCTCAGGCAGCACGTTCCAAATCACAACAACTCACTGTTTCTTTTGCCAATCACCTTAAATCAGTGTCCCCTGGTTACTGACCATTCTGCTACCAGGAACCGCTCTTTATTAACTCTCTCAAAACCATTCATAATTTTGAGCACCTCTATTAAATCTCCTCTTAACCTTTTCTGCTCCAAGAAGAACAATTCCAGCTTCTCCAGTCTTTCCTTGTAACTGTTATAGAAGCATTTAAAACAGGATCCATCTCCTTTCCCCAACACCTACACCCCCAGAGCTCGTTGATTCTCCATCTTGTTTTTAGGAAAATGGACTCGAGAGATCAGCTGCTTTAAAAATATATATTTCTGAAATTGCAATTACCAAAAGGGATTAAAAGAGACTTACGGTTTCCCTCCAGGTATGGAGGCAAGGCTAGCCGGGAGTCCTGGAGCTCGCATGTGGGAGTGAGGGTCAAAGCCGACCTGTTCAGACAGACAGAAAGCACTACTGAGTTTACATTCATCACTATGCAATGTCAGTAACTGCACACTTTTAAATTCAAAAATAAATTGGTGGGTAATTTTGAGAAGAAAGATTTAAATTCATTACGTACACCTCCAAAGCTCACCATAGGAGATCGATAGGCTGCTGCAGCAGCGCTCATCTGTGGCGAGATGTTGTGCAGACCGGGATAGGCCCCTGGACTGGTCAGAGCCCCATTCATTTCGTGGTGGGACATCATGGCAAAAGGGCCGTATGAGCCCGCCAGTGAGATCGGGGCACGAAGGGTTGCTGCTGGAAACCAACAAAACAAAAACACAAGAGGGTCAGTAGCTCCTGGGACAAGTAATAACCAGCTCATTTATAGAATCAGAAAGTTTACGGCACAGAAAGAGGCCACTTGGCCCATCGTGTCTGTGCCGGCCAAGAAACGATCCACCCAGTCTAACCCCACCTTCCAGCATTTGCTCCGTAGTCCTGCAGATTACAGCACTTGAGGTGCATATCCAGACATCTTTTAAATGAGTTGAGGGTTTCTGCCTCAACTACCCTTTCAGGCAGTGACTTCCAGACCCCCACCACCCTCTGGGTGAAAATTTTTTTTTCCTCATCTCCCCTCTAATCTTTCTACCAAGCACTTTAAACCTATGCCCCCTCGTCACTGACCTCTCTGCTAAGGTAAATAGACCCTTCACCTCCACTCTATCCAGGCCCCTCAAAATTTTGTACATTTCAATCAAATCTCCCCTTGGCCTTCTCTGTTCCAAGGAGAACAACCCCAGTCTATCCAATCTTCCCTCATAGCTGCATTTTTCCAGTCCAGGCAACATCCTCGTGAATCTCCTCTGTACCTCCTTTCTGTAATGAGGTGACCAGAACTGCACACAGTACTCAAGTTGTGGCCTAACCAATGAGTTATACAGTTCCAACATAACCTCCCTGCTCTTATAGTCTATACCTCAGCTAATAAAGGAAAGGATTTCATATGCCTTCTTAACCACCTTATTGACCTGTCCTGTTACCTTCAGGGATCTGTGGACGTTCACTCCATGGTCCCTCATTTGCTCTACACCTCTAAGTATTCTAAGTATTTTCCCATTAATCATGTATTCCTTTGCCTTGTCTGACCTCCCCAAATGCATAACCTCACACTTCTCCGGGTTGAATTCCATTTGCCACTTTTCTGCCCATACGACCAGACCATCGACATCTTCCTGCAGCCTACAGCTGTCCTCCTCGCTATCTACCACACGGCCAATCTTTTTGTTGTCTGCAAACTTCTTGATCATGCCCCCATATTTATATACAAGTCGTTAATATATGCCACAAAAAGCAGGGGACCCAGTACTGAGCCCTGCGGAACGCCATTGGAAACAGCCCTCCAGTCGCTAAAACACCCGTCCACAATTACCCTTTGTTTCTTGCTACTGAGCCAATTTTGTGTTCACCTTGCTGCATTTCCCTGGATCCCATGGGATTTTATTGTTTTAAACAGTCTGCCATGTGGGACCTTGTCAAAAGCCTTGCTAAAATCCATGTAGACCACATCAACTGCACTACCCTCATCTATCTTCCTTGTTACTTCTTCAAAAAATTTGATCAAGTTGGTCAGACAAGATCTTCCCTCAACAAATCCATGCTGACTGTCCTTGATTACTCTCTGCCTTTCGAAGTGACAGTTTATCCTATTTATATAGCATCTCATTGCACAGGCTTATGCATGCACACACTACCAACAACTTGCATTTAGATAGCAGCTTTAATAAAGTGCTTCATGGAGTTAGCATTGCCTGGAATCTCTAGGAATTAACAATTAACCTGCAGGGCTCTACTGTGAGCAAAAACTGTGGTGAAAACTCAGAGGCGTTAAAATTAACGATGTTAAACCTCCAGAAATACATTCAACTGGATTTGGAAACCGAGGCACATCCCTCCAGAAGCACAGACAGACGGACACACCCACACCTTCCACCAGCTTGCATTGATATAGCAACTTTAAATGTAGTAAAGCAACCCAAAGCACTTCAGAGACATAATCCAAACAATGGATCCCAAGCCAGAGAACAGGCCATACATTTATCCAGTGAACCAACAAAAGGGTAAAATATTGCCACACTCCATTAGAGGCAATTTCTTGGTTGTACTATGTAAGGGGGTGAAAGGTTATTGGGGGTAGGTGGAAAGGTGGAGTGATCAGTTCAGCCATGAACTTACTGAATGGCACTGCAAGCTCGAGGGGCCGAGTGGCCTACGCCTGCTCCTAATTCGTATGCGCGTCGTTCACTTCAGGCAAATGTTAGAATTTTAAATGGAACAGTGTAAAACAGACAAGCCCATTGCAAATTCAATTTCATTCTTAAACAAAATAGCAGAATTTGCTGAAAATTCAATGGGCTCTTAAAAGACATAATTACTGCAAAGTTAGTCGTACAAGGACATACCCGTTTGCATCTTCCAAATAGTTTAAACCGTAGGGAATGGTTAGAAACAGGAACAGGCCATTCAGCCCCTCAAAACCTGTTCCATCATTCAATGAGACCATGGCTGTTGTGTGACCTAACTCCATATACCAACCTTTGCCCCAGGTCCCTTAATATCTTCGGTTAATAAAAATCTACCAATCTCAGATTTAAATTTAATAATTGATCCAGCATCAATTGCCGTGTGCGCAAGAGAGTTCCAAACTTCTACTACACTTGTAGAAATGTTTCCTAATTTCACTTCTGAAAGGTCTGGCTCTAATTTTTTTTTAAAAATATAAATGATTCCCCAGTCTTAGACTCTGCAACCAACAGCAATAGTTCCTCTAAATCTACCCTATCTGCTCCCCTTAATATCTTGAAAACTTTGATCAATCACTCCTTAACCTTCTAAATTCCAGGGAATACAACTCTAATTTGTTTAATCTTGCCTTGTAATTTTAACCCTGGGAGTCCAGCTCATCATTCTGGTAAATCTACATTCACCCCCAAGCTCAGTATATCACCCCGAAGGTGCCCAGAACTGCTCACAGTAGATTGTTAGTAGGGGGTAATTTTTGTCTTCAATGAAGGAACACAAACCAAACTGAGTGCCCATTTTATTGTTAATAAACAGACCAAGAGCTAAAAGTGTGAAAGGCACAGAGCCAGGGACAGTTACCTAGCGAGTCCATGCCTGGCGGTTTTCCCGGTCGCAGTCCTGGCGTTGAACTGGTACCAGGGGTTGGGGTATTTGACTTCAGCCCAGGGGTTGATGATTTGTCATTCTGAAGAAAGAAAAAAAGAGAGAAATCTTCAAGACAGAGCATGTGACAGAACCCGACAGATGCAGAGAGAAAGAATTGTATTTATATTGAAAGTTTTCAGATCCTTAGGACATTTCAAGCATTTCACAACCAAATACCTTATAGTGAGAAAAAAAAGACTGTCATGTAATATTGTGGATCAATGAGGGACATCAATCTCTCCACAGCACAGTTAAAATAGCAGAACTTTTACATAAACCTGTTACTGCATCTGTTACTGATTTGACCCAAAAATAAATATCCAAATGAGCTGAAATCATAAGAGTCGCTTACCACAACCGGCAAGGCCGCAAAATGGAGAAGGCGGAGGTGGGGGGGGGGGGGGGTTGCAGGGAGAAAAAGAGAAACAGCTGATAATATCCTGTTATAAGCATTCTGAAACAGGAGCTAGTCTGTATCCTCATGTTCTGGATCCAGCTCAGCGACTACTGTCCTTCCTAATGCTTTGTTGATTTTGCATTTTGTAAAAGCTATCAGCCCCAGGAAAGCAGAGAATTACATTACAGCACAGAAACCGGGCGAGCCTCCTCTCACCCAATAAACATATCCTTCTATTTTTCTTCCTCAGTTTCTCCTGAATTCCTTATCGGATTTATTAGCGACTTATATACACGGGAACTCAATAGTTAAGCTCCCAGCAGACTCAATGCAAAGATGTAAATCCTTTTAAACTGAAGTGGTGAATGCTGAAGACTAAGGCGAGCCTGGTCCTGTCTTTACACTGGTCATAGGAGGGAGGGAAGCAGAATGTGTTCCACTCACGTGACCCATATCTTTCGTTTTCGACGAAGGCGTGCTGCTCGATGAAGCGACAGAGGCTGGGCTGTTGGGTGCATCCTTCTTGATCCCACGGGATTTGTCCAGGCCATTCTCACGTGGAGAGTGCGCGGGGCTGACACGAGGTGTGGTGGGGTCCTGCAATTTTAAACAGCGCACAAAAGTTGAAATGAAACACTGGAAAAGGTGGTGAGGGAACAGTTAAACACACGTGTGTACACACATGTACAGGCACACACTGTCTCTCTCAGGCAATCTAATAAAATTGGTGCCTTGTTTTTCACCAAAAGGAGTTGCAGCAAAATTCCTTTGTTGTTGCACTGTCAGGTTATCATAGTGCATTCCAAGACCTCCCACGCCTCACGTTGCATAGAGTTCAAAAGGTCAAACCTTCAAAGGTCATAGAGGGAGGCTAACCCCAATGCTCTCTCTCCTGCTAGTTTTCCCTCCATTGCTGAAGGCGCCATCGCCTGCTGCAGTTGTTACATGGATGCTGACAGCCCTCTCCTAACTCATCCGAATGCCCTTTCTTGCAAATGCAAGCCTAGAATAATGCATGTTGACAAGTCATTCATTTAGGCCAAGTAAGTGCTTTTGGGCTGGAGTCACTGTTGTAGGAGGGGAGATGAGGAGACATTTTCAACGCAGCAAGTTGTTCTGATCTAGAAAACACTCCCTGAAGGAGCTGTGAAAGCAGAATTAAACAGTAATTTCCAAAAGAGAAATAGATAAATACTTGAAAAAGAAAGATTTTCAGGGCAAATCGGGCAAAGCAGAAGGCAGTGCTAATTGGAGACCACTTTCAAAGAGCTGGCACAGACACAATGGGCCGAATGGCTTCCTCCTGTGCTGAGTGAGTCTGCAGAGGATATCAGGACTGGGAATGTTGGCCAATTTCCTCCCTCCTCCTGGTCTGGGGACACAGAGACCGACTGCAGCCATTCTGGATGAGCTGCACAGGCCAGATTGTGCCAGAGACCATCCAGGTTTATCACGTCCAGCACCACAGTGGCTGGCATGTTCCTTTGCTGAGGTATTCAGGGACATGGTCAGTGGTTATGTAAAGTGTACAAAAGAAAGTAGATGCACGGGGGAGGGGGAGAAAAAAAACAGAACGAGAACAGAAGACAACTCTGGGAATATCTCCTGGCAAGACACAAAGAAAACAGGCAGATAAACAAGTTAAAATCTCCCACTGTTTGTCCAATGGGAACCAACCTTGACAGTTCACAGGAAACCTGGAAAGTTGACAATAATGTCATTCTTTTCAAAATTCCATGTTGGTTTTGAGTCTGGAGAAGTGGAGAAGTGGAAAAAGAGGAAGGAGTGGGGCGGGGAGGGAAGACAAGAGAAAGACTTCTCCAAACCCCTGCCTAATACAGAAAGATTCGCATCATATTTTTTGACCTTGGCCCAAATCTCAAAAGGAACCTCAACAAGTCAAAAAGTTGAAATAGTAACCACGTCTGCCCCAACACTCCAAAAAAAAACTAAGCCTGGAGTCACCAGGAATATTTCCTAGTGCAAAGGAAAATAACAAAGCACTGTTTCTTACCTCATTGGAAACATCCACAACCAAGTCATCACTCTTATCGCCGTCACTGTCCTAGAGAGGAGAAACAGCAGAAGTCAACACACTATAGGAATGATGTGATTGCACTGGAGAGGGTGCAGAGGAGATTCACCAGGATGTTGCCTGGGCTGGAGCATTTCAGCTATGAAGAGAGACTGGATAGGCTGGGGTTGTTTTCCTCAGAACAGAGAAGGCTGAGGGGAGACATGATTGAGGTACACAAAATTATGAGGGGCATTGATAGGTTAGCTAGGAAGAGACTTTTTCCCTTAGCGGAGGAGTCAACAACCAGGGGGCACAGATATAAGGTAAGGGGTAGGAGGTTTAGAGGGGATTTGAGGAAAAATCTTTTCACCCAGGAGGATGGCTGGAATCTGGAACACACTGCCTGAAGTGGTGGTAGAGGCAGGAACCCTCACAACATTTAAGAAATATTTAGAGGAGCACTTGAAATGCCATAGCAAACAAGGCTACGGGCCAAGTGCTGGAAAATGGGACTAAAATAGTTAGGTGCTTGATGGCCGGCACACACGATGGGCTGAAGGGCCTGTTTCGGTGCTGTATAACTCTGACTCAACAGGAGTCCATTTAAAGAAAGACTTATGTGCACATAACAACCAACACCTTCATACCTACGCCATACAGTACCTTCGACAGGGTAAAATGCGTCGAGGCACGTGGGGGTTAAGTGGACACCAGAGATTAGAAGAGTTCAAGGTGGCATAAACGAACTTGCACTTATATAGCACCTTTCACGACCTCAGGATGTTGCAAAGAACTTTATAGCCAATTAAGTACTTTCGAAGTATAGTCACTATAGTAATGTAGGAAACAAAGCAGCCAATTTGTGCACAGCACCACGAACAGCAATGTGATAATGACCAGATCATATTTTTAGTGATGCTGGTTGAGGGATAATTATTGGCCCCTGGTCTTCTTTAATAGTGTCACAGGATCTTTTACACCCACCTCAAAAGGCAGATGGGGCCTCGGTTTAACGCCTCTTATGAAAATGGCACTTGTGACAGTGCAGCACTCCCTCAGTACTGCACTGGGAGCGTCAACCTGGATTTTGTGCTCAAGTCGCTAGCCTGGGATCCAAACCCACACCCTTCCGACTCAGTCGAGAGTGCTACCCACTGAGCCATGGCTGACACTTGCGACAGCATGGTTGAAGAATCAAATTTTGAGAAGGCATTTAAACTACACATAACCCATGTGTTTAACTACCTGAGAACCCAGTCTCACTAAATCCAAAGCCACAAGTTTCCAAAAATAAGAGGAGAGTCAAACTTACATATCTGTTCATGGCATCTTTCTCTTCCACCTTTCGTTTCTTTGCATCCAGATAGTCAGAGGAATTCCTGCTGGTCCTTTCATTGGGCCTCAGGCTGTCCGATGGCGAGACAGAGTTATTCTGTTGAAAATAAGGGTAGGTATTGAAAGAGTCAAGCAGAGCAACCCATCACTGAACAGTCCTGTGAGGGAGAACCAAGCTGATCCGAGATCATTAAACTTAGTTCAGCACAACATTGCAAATCAGACAACCCAATCTGAGACTAAACAGAGCAAAGTGTACTATCAAGTGTGTGTGTGTGTGTGTCTGTGTCTGTATTCGTGTTGCCAACCCTCCAGAAATTGCCCTGCAGGCTCCAGGAACTCAGGATTAATTGCCAGGACACTGCTGGGAGCAAAGGTACAGGGGGAAAAAAAATTAAGGGGTTTTAAAAAAAATGTTTTAATTTTCTTTGAACACTTTTGCTTATTACTTATAAAAATACAGGAGATCAAGAATAGAAAGCTGTTTGACTGACTGCCAAGTATTATCCAATCTTGTAATTAAGAGCTTTCTCACTTTCCCATTGGCAGAGGGGGTGCAGGCTGCCACGAGGATGGGTATGTTGGGTGACCAATGGTGGGAGCGAGCTGGGTGGGATAGTTGGAGGCAGAAGGTCCTATGACAATACCTTCAGGAATACATTCAACCAGAGATGGCCCCATGTGTACACAGGTGGGGCACATCATCTATAGGCTAGTCTTGTACACTTCAGCTGATAACTGAACATCTCCTACAGAGGCCAAGAGGCCAACAGGAGGGACTTCAGCTCCAAACCATCCCCGATTAAAAGTTACTGTGGAAACAGTGAGAAATAAGGAGGCATAGGCTATGATGGTGCTTTGCCTGGAACACTATTCTTCAACAAATGAACTTTGACGAGAGAGTCTGGACATTAATGTTTACCACACCACTACTTTAGAGTAACAGTGAAGTCACCTTCCACATCCAAACATTGCTAAATAGATACAATGCCTGACGGATAATGGGAAACCTCGACCCTTCTCAGTTTAATTCACTGCAAACTGGGCTCAGTACGTCAAGAAAACAAGACGACATCCCCTACAGCAGCAAGCTGCATATATAGAGCGCCCTTAATCACAGAATCAACTACAGCACAGGAGGCCATTTGGCTTGTCGTGTCTGTGCCAGCTCTCCGAAAGGACAATTTACCTAGTGCCATTCCCCTGCCTTCGCCCCCCCGTAGCTCTGCAAGTTCTTCCTTTTCAGAAAACAATCCAATTCCCTCTTGAATGCCTCGATTGAATCTGCCTCCACCGCACCCTCCGGCAGTGTATTCCAGATCCTAACCACTCGCTGCGTGAAAAAGTTTTTCCTCATGTCACCATTGTTTCTTTTGCCAATCACCTTAAATCTGCTCCCTCTCGTTCTTGATCCTTTCAGGAGTGGGAACAGTTTTTCCCTATCTACTCTGTCCAGACCCCTGAATTTTTTTTTTTATAAAATACCTCTATCAATTCTCCTCTCAACCTCCGCTTCTCCAAGGAAAAATAAACGGTCCCAACTTCTCCAATCTATCTACATAACTGAAGTTCCTCATCCCTGGAACCTTTCTCATGAATCCTTTCTGAAAATTGTGAAATTTTCCAACGCATTGCATAGGAGTGTGAACAAAATTTGACACTGAGCCACATAAAGAAATAATGGGGCAAATGACCAAATGATTGTAGTCAAAGAGTTAGGTTTTGGGGAGCCTCTTAAAAGGAGGACAGAGAGGTAGAGACGGTTATGGATGGAATTCTCAAGCTTAAGACCTTGGGCAGCTGAAGGCATGGCTGCCAATAGTGGGGAGATTAAAATCAGGGATAGGCAAGAGACCAGACTTGGATGAGCACAAGGTCCAGCTGACAGTCCTAACGCAGCACTGAGGGAGTGCTGTACTGCTAGAGGTACAGTCAAACAGAGGCCCTGCCTATCCTCACAGATGGATGTAAAAGAATCTACAGCCACTATTTCGAAAGAAGAGGAGAGATTTCCCCCAGTTTCCGGGAGCAGCATTTATACATCAAAACAGATTATTGGATTATCTCACTGCTGTTTGTGGGAGCTTGCTGTGCGAAATTGGCTGCTGTGTTTGCTTCAGTTCAACAGTGACTACACTGCTAAAAGTACTTCATTGCCTGTAAAGAGCTTTCGGACATCCTGAGGTCATGATGCCAGATCTTCTTTTCAACCGGTGAATCAAGCTATAGTGAATGGGCAGGAACTTCCATATTGGTGTTCAGTACGAGGAATCGCAATACAGCACGACACAAACATCAACTCTCCCTTGCAGCAGCAATAGTGACGGGGCAGGCAGGGAGGAAAAAAAAGTGAGTTAATGAGGACACAGAGAAAAGAGGGTCTGAACATTTTGGAATGAGGGAAGCAAAGAAGCTACAATCTGAGCCAACTAGAATCAGCATTTGTTAGCTTCAAATTCCCTAGATTCTTTTTAAAATATACTTTGCGAAGACTTTCACAAGGCAGAGGGTAAAGACATGGAGTTGTACACACCTTGTAGAACTGCAGAATATTCCCACGTCATTATGAATAAAAATCTGCAATTTTTGTTGTTGTTGAAAAAGGCAAGTTAGCTGGGGATTAAAAGCTATCTTCAAACTGCCAACCACTTCCAATACAAGAACTCTCAAAGCAATTCAGCACTTTACAGAAAGCTAGGCCAATATGTGAAGACTGAACAGATGCTCCGTGAGTAAACTCTTCAATAAAAAGTGAAGGAGGAGGAGGAGGAGGAGGGAGGCACCCAAATAAGCAAGATTTCAGCCTCTATTCAACTCCTTCCAGAAAACTGCTCATCCAGCTAAACAAAGCAAAGAGATTTAGCCTGGAGACTGTAACACAAGCCAACATTAGGCCCAACAACTTGCTAATCAGCCATGCTTTACATTAAACATCAGCCTATTTATTTCCAAAATTGCTGCAGGTACAGAATAAAGCAATTCAGGAGCAAATATCCTGAAAGGAACTCTCAGTGTGAGCTGCCTGGGTGAACTGCTAAGGGTGGAAAGGCATGAAAGGAATGTCACAGGCTGCTGTTTGAAGAAAGCGAGGAAAAAAAAAAATAGGCCGTGTCTGCAGTTCCCAAAGAGGCTGCTATTCAGTGGGGCCAAGTGGGAATAACAACAGTGTTCTTTAAGACGCTTCAACTTTTCTTCATTAGCCTTGTTGGCTGGGAGCGAGGTGGGGAAGTAGTTCATATCTGTCTGCAGCACTGATAAGTAGCAGTGGATAACAGCGAAGCAGTGAGCAAGGCCAGACCTTTCTTCTCAATCAGTCAAGCTGAAAAAAAGCACTGTGGATACCAGAGAATCGCGTCAAGCATTTTACGGAATCGATCCATTCAGTCCTTTAAATTGGCACGTTGCCAACTAACTGATTACCACTTTTCTGGCAGACCAAAAAAAAATCTTTTTATTTTTATGAATGGATCTCACTCTTGAGATCGTGGCCTGTTCCGGCCTTTTACGGAGGTTTTTTTTCCCCAAGAATGGCTATTGGGTCTTTTTCATATAAAAGATCTTTTTTGTGACCACACCTTCTTTACAAGGTTAAGTGACAGACAGCCTTGTCATCAAATGTGCTTCTGTTCTTTTATCTGCAGGGATTTGTGGCTCTAAAGGGCAGCTTGTTTCTTCCTGCCCTCCTCCCGGTCACTGCAAAAGGCTTTGTGCAAAGTGACATTAGGAAATCAGTATGAACCAGGGGCAAGGCTGATTGGACCGTTAACCTCCCGCTAACATTCCTCAGAAACACAACACAAAAGCTTCTGCCCGAGCCCTCGGTGTACAAAGGCCAAAGTCCTTTTTCACATTGAAGCGAGCCTGGTGTCAAAAGGAGGAGGAAAGAAAAAGATCATATTAAATGCATATCCAGGAATGCTTTCTTTCCAGGGATCATCTTCACATTCCCACATGTAAACAACAAAAGAAAAGTGCGCCAGAAAACATTCACAGTCCACTTATTAAAGTAAAAATCTTCCCACACTGGTTGGATATGGCGCCCAGGAAGGAGGAGGAGGAGGATCCCCCCCCCGCAACGCTGATTTGAATCGCTGATCTGACAACATGCTGGAAAAGCTCCTTTGTAAGCGAGTCAGTGCTCTCCATGAGCAACATGCACTTGCCAAATAAACTGGACAAGTGCTGTGCTCCCAGAAAATGCCCACTCCATTACCAGCTGTTGGAGATGCTCAGTAACAATCAGTGTAGACAGCCAAGCTCAGCTTCCAGCAATCTTGGCTCTGAAAGGTTGCGGGTCACACCAAGACCCGGGTACATCATTTTCCATTACAATTAATATTTATATAGCACCTCCAAAGTGCTAAAAACATCCCAGGTGCTTACTAGACACATTAGCAAACAAAATCTGACACCAAGCCACGTAAGGAGCTATTAGGACAGATGGCCAAAAGCTTGGTCAAAGAGAGAGGGGTTTTAAGAAACATCTTAGAGGACAGAGTGTCTATGTAACAAACAATAATTTACAGATAGATGCTTCACGAGATCTCCATCTATATATCGCTCAATATAAAAGGACCATATCAATGGTCGTAGAAACCAGACAATTAAGTCATGTTTCTTCCACCTTTTGATCAGATCTTAAGTAAATACAAGGAGTATACAGATTTGTTCCATTCCTCTTTCCCTCACACCCACCCTTCAAAGGTACAATTGCATCATCACTCTTGGGGACCCCACCCCTCCCCCAACTCATGGTATCCCTACAGTTTAACAAATGGACTACAGACTTGGAATGTTTACAGCACATCGCCCATTGCGTCCATGCTGGCTCTCAGCCGACAGCAACTCAGCTCGTCCCACTCCCCTGCTCTTTCCCCTTAGCCCTGTAATTTTTCCCCCCCTTTTAGGTGATTATCCAATTTCCTTTTGAAAGCCACGATTGAATCTGCCTCCACCACACTCAGGCAGTGCATTCCAGATCCTAACCACTAGCTGCGTAAAAACACTTTGATTCATGTCGCTTCTGGTTTCTTTACCATTCACTTTAAATCTGTGTTCTCTGGTTCTCAAGCCTTCCACTAATGGGAACAGTTTCTCTCTATCTACTCTGCCTAGACCCTTCATAATTTTGAGCACCTCTATCAATTCTCCTCTCAATCTTTTCTTGACTAACAGTCCCAGCTTCTCCAACCTCTCCACGTAACTGAAGTCCCTCATTCCTGGAACCATTTTCAGGAATCTTTTTTTGCACCCAAAATTAAAGCCCCAAGATTGGAAAGTTTAAAAAAAAAAAACTTAAAACACCAATTTAATCCTACTTTATTTCTCCTCACCCCACTAAATAAGGAATCTACCCATCTGTCTTTGGAACACAAAAGTCATGATTTAAGTCAAGTCAAGAAAATTAAACAAAAAGAATTAAAATGTTGGTTGAGTCTGCAGTTCTTCCCAAAGAATTTTCTCCAGAAAAATTCAATTTATTAATCTAATTTTCAGCCACAATATCCTGTGATTGGACAGAGATGGTTAAGAGTGGGGGAAGATGGAAATCAGCCTGAAGGTGGATAGATCCTACTTAGTTTTTTTAAAATCACAACTTAAGCGGCTTTACAAAGAGAATGGGGAGATTGTGGAACTCGCTGCCACACAATAATAGAGTAGAAGCAGCCATTCGGCCCATTGAGTCTGTGCCAGCTCTTTCAAAGAGCAATCTGATTCGTCTCTTTTGTCCACTCCTTCCCTGTAGCCACTAAATTTTTTTCTCGCAGTATTTATTAGCTTGGCTTTTCAAAACATCCAACCAATGTGATGGAGTTACTGAGTACATACATTATATATATTATATTTCACAGCGGCCAAGTTTAGATTAAAAACTTGCTTGATAATTGTGTGGAACTCAAAGCCACCACTGACATGACAGAATATCAATTTAACATTGGTAACAGTACACGGATTTTTTTTCAAAAGCTAAATACCCCTCGAATATTAAATTACTGGTGCCACTATCTGTGCCCCACAAGCAGTGGTTGAAGCAGGGCTGCATTTAAGCAGATGCTTGATACATACATGAGGGAGAGGGGAATAAAGGGATTTGGGAGGGGGGGGGCAGTGGGCAGAGGCTTATGTGGTCTATAAACGCAACAGACCAGTTGGGCCGAATGGCCTGTTTGTGTGCTATAGGTTTTATGTAACCAAAGATCCATTACTGAAACAGTGCTAACTTGCTGGTTTGATTTTCCCCCTGCAGCAAACATACATGCACTTATTTCCACAGCTCACAAGATGCTGCAATCCACTTCATTCAGGACTGATCACCCTCTTGTCTTTCTTTCGAGGGCTGAGAGAAGTGCTGAGTTCTGCAGGCCAGGACGATCTGGAGTTTGGTGCCCAATTGGTGCCGAGTCATCAGAGTTCGGACAGGCGATAGTTGGGTTGCTACAGTTGGGTTAATGTGTTTTCTTGTGGGGAGGGGAGGTGGAATGGTGCTGTTAGCCAAGCTCTGTTTGGTATGCAGTGTCAATGTTGGGCAAGGTCGGGATCTGGCTTGATCTCACCCCAATATTTGCTGCCCACCTTACTCTCAACACTCCCATCGAGTTTTCAGCTTTGTACTCGCAGATCTACGTTGGTTCTCGGTCTGGCAACACCTTTATTTTCAAATCCCTCCATGTCCCCTCCCTATCTCTGCAACCCTCTCCAGCCCTACAACCCTCCAAGATCTCTGCACTCCTCGAATTCTGGCCTCTCGAGCATCCCCAATTTCCATCACTCCACCACTGGCAGCTGTGCCTTCAGCTGCCTGGGCCCTAAGCTCTGGAATTCCCTCCCTAATTCTCTCTGCCCTCCTTTAAGACTTTCCTCAAGGTCTACCACTCATTCGTTGTAATATTTCCTCATGTGGCTCGATAACAAATCTAGTTTCAAAAATTGCTCTTGTGAAGCGCCTTAGAACATTTTGGTAGTTAAAAGGCACTATATAAATGCAAGCTGCTGTCGAGTTGGTCGTATTACCAATTCAAGAACTACACCACTGAAGCTAGCCCACAGCAAGGCATCAATTTTAGGAGTGGGGGAGCGAGGAACAAAGAGGAAATTCGCGAGAAAATGAATGATTGAAGGGGAGGGGGGGTTGAGGAAGGCTCATCAGGAGTTAAATATCAGCTTGTCACACAGCAAGAACTCAGGCCAAATGCATAGTGTCAGCTGCCTCTGGATAATAGAGGAGCCTGATCAAGGATAAAATGGCTTCTTAATCACAGGGGGATTTTTAGTTCTTCAGACTTGACTGCACGTATTCAGAGAACTCACTCACATGAAACACAAACTTGCATTGGCAGTACGAGGCATCTGAATGCTTTAAGCCCATCTAATAAAACGGCTTATGCAGCCAGTAAATGAACAGGCAAACACAATTCACCATTTGTATTCCTGGGTCGGTCTCAGACAAGGAACGGGCAAATCCTCATCCAAAGCAGAGTCACTGGGGTGAAGGAGGGCAGTTTGTATTCGCTCTAATGAAATTAAGGCATTGCTAATCTCCCCATGTAGTCTCACTTTAATAAGCTGTCCTCCTTGGAAAGGAAACTACAGGCAGGCAGCAGAGAGGCAGGAGGAAAAAAAAAAGTAAGAAAGAAAAGGCACAAGGGAGAGAGAGAAAAAAAACACAAACCGACATTTGACTCAAGGGTTCCCCATGGATTTTTAGACATAGTTAAGCCTCGTTTAGATCGTACACCAATTGCCAAAATAGAGGGAAAAATGATTTCACACGAAAGGAAATCTTTTCAGCCATGAAAGTGCATTTCAGGAAAATGAAGGCAGTTGATGGGGAGATGTTTTCTGTGACTAGTCCTGCCAGAGACACAGACAGGCCCACTTAACCACCAAATGATTCGCCAGGCAGTCCCACCATGACAGGACAAGTTCAAAGATCAAAAAACACTCAGCAGGTTAGGCATGGTCTATGGAGAGGGGAAAGGTAGGGCTAATGTTTCATGTCAGTGACCTTCCCTCAGAGGCAGCTCTGACCTGAAACATTGAGCCTACTTTCATCCCTCCACAGATGCTGCCTGACCTGCTGAGTACTTCCAGCATTTATCTCGAGTTCAGATTTTGTTTTTCCTTTTAGTGGCTATTTTTCTGTTTTGCTCAAATCTTTGTCCTTGATGCATGTGGGTAAGGGGTCTTGCTCCTGCACACAGCCCTGATGGGATGGACTGGGGAGGGGGGGGTGGGAGCCAGGGCCTGACAGGCACAGGGTCACAGCAGACAAACTCAAAAGAAAAACTCAACCTTGGACCCCAAAACCATATGTGACAAAGTCAGGTCTCCAAACAGTCAGGGAGAGATAGAGGAGCAGATATGTAGGCAAATCTCAGAGGTGCAAAAACAATAGGGTAATAGTAGGGGATTTCAACTTCCCCTATATTAGAGGGGATGGTATTAGTACAAAAAGCTTAAAGGGGGCGGAATTCTTCAAGTGCATTCAGGAGAGCTTTTTGAGCCAGCACGTAGACAGTCCTACAAGGGGAGGGGCAGTACTGGACTGAATCCTAGGGAATGAAGCCAGACAAGTGGTAGAAGTAGCAGTGGGGGAGCATTTCAGGGATAGTGACCATAACTCTAAGATTTAAAATTGTTATGGAAAAGGACATAGAGGGACCGGAAATAGAGTACTGAATTGGAGGAAGGCAGATTTCAATATGATAAAACAGGATCTGGCCAAAGTGAACTGGCAGCAGCTTCTTATAGGAAAGTCTACATCAGACCAGTGGGAGTCATTTAGAGGGGAAATTGTGAGGGTTCAGGTGCAGCATGTTCCTGTACAGGTGAAGGGTCGGACCAACAGGTCAAGGGAACCCTGGATATCAAGGGATATAGAGGATTGGATAAGGAAAAAAAAGGTGCTGTATGGCAGATTCAGAGTGCTGAAAACAGCGGAGGCCCTAGAGGAGTATAGAAAGTGTAAGGGAGTACTTTAAAAAGTAATTAGGAGAGCGAAGAGGGGGCATGAAAAATCACTGGCAGACAAGATAAAGGAAAATCCCAAGGCATTTTATAAGTATGTTAGGGGCAAGAGGATAACCAAGGAAAAAATGGGGCCCATTAGGGATCATAGAGGAAATCTGTGTGTGGAACCGGAGGACATAGGGGAGGTTTTGAACGATTACTTTTCATCTGTGTTCTCTATGGAGATGGATGATGTAGGTGTGGTGATCAGGGAGGGGGATTGTGATATACTTGATCAAATTAGGAGGTATTGGCTGTATTAGCAGGCTTAAAGGTGGATAAATCCCCAGGCCCAGATGAGATGTATCCCAGGTTGTTATGTGAGGCAAGGGAGGAGATTGCGGGGGCTCTCCTGCCACAGGAGAGGTACCAGGGGACTGGAGGACAGTGAATGTGGTACCATTATTCAAGAACGGTAGCAGGGATAAACCAGGTAATTACAGGCCGGTGAGTCTAACATCAGTGGTAGGGAAAATATTGGAAAAAATTCTGAGGGACAGGATTAATCTCCACTTGGAGAGGCAGGGATTAATCAGGGATAGTCAGCATGGCTTTGTCAGGGGGAGATCGTGTCTAACAAATTTGATTGAATTTTGCGAGGCAGTGACTAGATGTGTAGATGAGGGTAAAGCAGTTGATGTAGTCTACATGGACTTTAGTAAGGCTTTTGATAAGGTCCTGCAAAGGAGATTGGTTAAGAAAGTAAAAGCCCATGGGATCCAGGGTAATTTGGCAAATTGGATTCAAAGTTGTCTTAGTGGAAGGAGGCAGAGGGTGATGGTAGAGGGTTGTTTTTGTGAATGGAGGCCTGTGACTAGTGGGGTACCGTAGGGATCAGTGCTGGGACCCTTGCTGTTTGTAGTGTACATTAATGATTTAGACGTGAATATAGGAGGTATGATCAGTAAGCTGGAAGACGACAGGAAAATTGGTGGGCAAGTAAATAGTGGAGGAAAGCCTTAGACTACAGGACGATATTGATGGGCTGGTAAGATGGGCGGAGCAGTGGCAAATGGAGTTTAATCCTGAGAAGTGTGAGGTGATGCACTTTGGGAGGTCTAACAAAGCAATGGAATATACAATGCATGGTAGGACCCTAGGGAGTACAGAGGGTCAGAGAGACCTTGGGGTGCTTGTCCATAGATCACTGAAGGCAGCAACACAGTTAGATAAAGGTGGTTAGGAAGGCTTACGGGAGACTTGCCTTTATTAGCTGAGGAATAGATATAAGAGCAGGGAGGTTATGATTGAGCTGTATAAAACGCTGGTCAGGCCACAGTTGGAGTACTGTGTACAGTTCTGGTCGCCACACTAAAGGAAGGATGTGATTGCAATGGAGAGGGTGCAGAGGAGATTCACCAGGATGTTGCCTGGGCTGGAGCATTTCGGTTATATAGACCGACTAGATAGACTGGGTTGTTTTTGTTTTCCTTGGAGCAGAGAAGGCTGAGGGGAGATATGATTGAGGTATACAAAATTATGAGGGGCATTGATAGGATAGATGGGAAGAAACTTTTTCCCTTAGCGGAGTGGTCAATAACTAGGGGCATAGATTTAAGGTAAGGGGCAGGAGGTTTAGAGGGGAGTTGAGGAGGAATTTTTTTCACCCAGAGGGTGGTTGTAATCTGGAACACACTGCCTGAAGGGGTGGTAGAGGTAGGAACACTCACGACATTCAAGAAATATTTAAACGAGCACTTGAAACACCATAACATACAAGGCTACGGGCTGTGTGGGGAAATGGGATTAGTTAGGACAGGTGCTTGATGTCAGCATAGGCTCATTGGGCCGAAGGGCCTGTTTCTGTGCTGTAAAACTCTGACAGGGCGGCACAGTGGTGCAGTGGTTAGCACCGCAGCCTCACAGCTCCAGTGACCCAGGTTCAGTTCTGGGTACTGCCTGTGCAGAGTTTGCAAGTTCTCCCTGTGACTGCGTGGTGTTTCTGCCGGGTGCTCCAGTTTCCTCCCACAGCCAAAGACTTGCAGGTTGATAGGTAAATTGGCCTTTGTAAATTGCCCCTAGTGTAGGTAGGTGGTAGGAGAATGATGGGGATGTGCTAAGGAATATGGGATTAATGTAGGATTAGTATAAATGAGTGGTTGTTGGTCGGCACAGACTCGGTGGGCTGAAGGGCCTGTTTCAGTACTGTATCTCTATGACTCTAACAGGTTTTCTACATAGAGAGAGGAGGTCCATTTAATGTCAGAAAATCAGACACAATCCTCAAACAGCTCCCGCGATTTATAATCGGGCCACTCAGCAGCCGCAGGAAAACCCTCTTCTTTACAACGTGCACAGAAATGAAAACAACCTTCACAAATCATTATTTCACTCAATTCCATTTACAAAACTCTTATCAATCTGCACAACATCCGTAAAAAAATTTCAATTACATCCAAATTTTAAACTTAACATCGGTTACATTCAAAATCTATTAACAACCTTTCTGGAGGCTGAATTGTAATTACCCAAAAGCCAACAACGAAATCTTATAAACAGATCCAGAAAGGGTACCAATAAAGGGTGGGGGGGGGGGGAGGGGGGAATACACACACCATTAATGCAGTCAACACAGGGAACACAAAAACCGAATTCAGCAAGAACATTCCACTCTCACGGCCTTCACAGTCATTCAGCATGAGGAGCTCAGAATGTTGACAAAAAGAACCGGCAGCAAGAGACACTTTAGCAGATTTTGTAGAGTTCATCAAACTTTATCTCAAACTCCAAAAGTCAAAAATAAAGACATGGATACAAGTGAGAGGTCCTGCTACCTGTTCAAGCTACAAAATTGGCCTTCAATTATCACTACATTACCCAGTACGTTTTCTAAATGCGTGCATTTAGGAGAGAGGGAGAGGTGGTGGGAGAAAGAAGCGATGGGAAGCAAGATCAAAGGAAAGCCATTCCTGTAGCACTATCTAACTACAGTGCCAACATACACGAGACAGTGAGAGATTCAATACTTACCACACTGGATTCTCTCTCTGGTGAAAAACAATTGTGCGGCAGAGAAGTGGTGACATCAGCAGTCAGGCAGTGATGGGAGAAGAGGGGCAAAGGAAGAGAGCATCATTAGTGTCAGAACTCAGTGAAATGTTTGCACATAATCCAACTAATACATTGGGAACCATGATTAGGGTTGCCAACTCTGACTGGGTGTAGTCCTGGAGGTTCCCTCACACGACATCCTGTTTCACCCGCCATTGGCCCATCCTGCAGGGCCAATTGGAAAAGGAACAGACTGTTACCCCATTCGATGATGCTTGACTGTCAGTGGAACAGCCTTTTATTCCCACTCCCCCAACTCCATCTCCATGAACAAGATCAAACTGTCTTTCTTCATTTTAATGCCCCAATAATTTTTCTCTTGGGTTTTTGCTTGCTTCAGTGTCCAGGACATTAATTTTTAATTCCTGGAGACTCCAGGCTGAGCCTGGAGGCTTGGAAACCCCGAGTGATCAACTCCACTGTCACCAGAATAATGGGCGTTTAAACGGAGGGGAATCTCTGAAGCTCAACTGTACCTGGAATTTGACATTAACTTGTCCAGGCAGCTTCAAACCTCCCCAACACCAGGTGTGGTAAGCCTCCACTGTTATATTGTCCCGTTGTCTCTTTTGCATTTTACATCAAAGAAATACTGCATTTACGTAGTGGCTTTCACCACCTCAGGGCGTTCAAAAGTGCTTTGCAGCCAATGGAGTACTTTAAGAGTAGTCACGGTTGTAATGTGGCTGCCAATCTGTGCACAGCAAGCTCCCAAAAAGAGCAATGAGATAAGTGACCAGATCATCTGTTTTAGCGATGTTGGTTGAGGGATAAATATTGGTCAGGATGCCAGGAAAAACTCCCTGCTCTTCTTTGAATGGTGCAATCAGATCATTTACATCCACCCGAGGGCAGAAAGGGCCTCAGTTTAGTGCCTCATCCGAAATACAGCACTTCTGGCAATGTAGCACTCCCTCGGTATTACACTGGGAAAGTGTCAGCCTAGATTCAGTGTTCAAGTCTCTGGAGTGGGACACCTTGGGGGTGAAATTCAACTCCTGCGGGGCTACAGAATCAGTAGTAGTGAATTGCTGCCTGATTTAGACTTTGTTATTGAACTTAATGAAAAGGAAAATTTTGCAGGGTACAAGTGATGATCCATCACTGCCCTCCAAATCAGTGGCTTCTTTCCCCAATAACAAATTCCAGTTTCTTCAAGCTAAGTGAGGACACAGCTACTCTTCAAAATAATTACATAATGCTGAGAGGTTGTTCCTCCTGACTGGAGAGTCTAGAACTAGGGAGCAGAGTCTCAGGTTAACGGGCCAGCCATTGAGAACGGAGATGAGGAGAAATTTCTTCACTCAAAGGGCTGTGAACTTTTGGAATTCTATCCCAGAGGGCTCTGGATGTTCAAAGTATATTCAAGATTGAGATCAGTAGATTTTTGAACGATAAAAGGAATCAAGGGATATTGGTACAGTGCAGGAAAGTATTGTTGAGGTAGAAGATCAGCCATGATCTTATTGAATGGCGGATGAGGCTCCAGGGGCCGAATGGCCTACTTTTGAAGGGATTCTGTAGTCTTAGGCAATATCACAAGTTTTCCCCACACTTAAGAAGCTGTCTATCCAGAAATCCATCTCTCACCTTTCGCATCCTCCTTCTAACCAAAAGTAATGACCAACACATCAGACAACAGCTCAAGTTTGTGGAGACGGAGTTTGCTTTGCCAGGAAGGTGAGAAGTTGGGTATGAAGGCTGTTGAGGCTTCAATAAGGTTGAAGGCCACTTCCTGATCTCCCAAAGATACCAAGTCGCAAGGCCGCTGGGGGGTTGGTAATAGGTCTGTGAGCAGTGCCCTCGCTTTCTGCTACCTCACTCAAGTGACCATTTCTGACCCACACATCTAAGACAGTGTCAGGAGGCTACCCAACAACCCAGGAGTTCCGAAACCAATTGCAGAACTGCACTGCAGTGGTTGAGATGAGCCAACAAGGCTCGTATATGGGATCAAAGCTACAATCTTTATATGGATCAGGCACAAACAGAACCATACTTTTATCCATCGGGGGAAATCTCAGCTAGGTTTCTAAAAATGATTATGTGAATCTACCATACCATTTGTTATTAATACACCCCTGGGTACAACAGCATAGTGGTTACGTTACTAGATGATTAATTCAGTGGGCTGGATTTTTAATCCAGAGAATGGGAGTTCAAACCCCACCACAGCATTGAGAATTTGAATTTGGGGTTTAAAAAAAAATCCTGGAAATAACGAGCTGGGATCAGTAAAAGTGACCATGAAGTAGTCGGATTGTCAGCAAAACCCAACTGGTTCACTGATGTCCTTTAGGGGAGGAAATATTCTGTCTTTACTCATTTTTGGCGTATACGTGACTCCATTCCGACGCCCAACGTGTTCGACTCTTAACTGCTCCAGCAAGCCACTCAGTTGTTTCAAAGAATTACTGGTTTCAACAAGGAAAGACGGCTCACTGTCACCTTCAGGGTAACAAGGGATGGGCAATACCAGCCTTGCCAGTGTTGCCCCCATTCTGAAAGTGAATTATTTATTTTTTTTATTTATTTAGAGATACAGCACTGAAACAGGTCCTTCGGCCCACCAAGTCTGTGCCGACCAACAACCACCCATTTATACTAACCCTACAGTAATCCCATATACCCTACCACTTACCTACACTCGGGGCAATTTATAACAGCCAACCTGCAAGTCTTTGGCATGTGGGAGGAAACTGGAGCACCCGGCGGAAACCCACGCAGTCACAGGGAGAACTTGCAAACTCCACACAGGCAGTACCCAGAACTGAACTTGGGTCACTAGAGCTATGAGGCTGCAGTGCTAACCACTGCACCACTGTGCATAGGAATCCTTCCTATGAGAAAGAATCAAATATTTTGTTTCCCCAGGATTTGCATTCCAAAGTTAGAATCATAGAATCTTACAAAGGGGGCCATTCAGCCCATCATGGCTGTGCCAGCTGTTTTACAGAGCAATTCAAAAAACAGTTAAGTCCCATTCCTCAGCCATTTCCCCCATGATCTAACCAACTAGTTCTCTTTAAACACGTCTTATTGCCTTTTCTTTGTTCTGAGATTTCCAACACATTGGTAACTGTAAAAGGATGTGTGGTTGCCAAGGGCAGGAAACAAACAGTTTCAGTCACACATTGTAGAGGTTATTTTCCCAACATGCAGCATCACTAGATGGAAGGGCAGCTCAGAGTTGGGCCTAAAAAAACCAGTGGGGCAATTCTCTGATGCTGTGCTTCCACCTAGCAAGGCTTTACAAAATGACATCCTTGCATATGAGCCTACTCAAACATCAAGGTCCAAGGTCCTCCTCACCTCTGTGATCCAATTCATGGTGATTCTTCTCATCCTTCACCGACAAGTGGGCCTGGCTGCCCAGGGCGCTGGAAAGTGCTAGAAGACCCGAGGTGCTGCCAGTGACCGGGGGGATTCCTGGTGGCTGAAGACCAGAGGGATGGGGCGGCATTTGGACAGAAGGAGCATGGGTGTGGGAGAGGTGCTGGGCCTGGAGCTGTTGCTGCTGTGGAGAAACCAATAGCACAATGTGTTGGAAGGAAATTGGGAAGGAAGCATGGATGGAGCAGAGTAGCAAGAGCAATGAAGGAGTGAGAGAAAGAGAGAGAGAAAGAGAAAGAAAGAGGGGAAAACCTCATGAGTAACTTTTTAAAAGGAGGTCATTAAACACAAAAACAAACTTAAAAAGTGCATCCAGGTGGTGCCTTGCTAGAGAGGAGAGAAAATTCCAGAAACAAAACAAGGTTAATTTAAGTAGGTCGGAAACAAAAATCAACCCTGAACTTTACAAAGCGACAAAGATACCTCACAAGCACAACATTAAAGCTTTGGTCGTCTTCTCTCTCCTCTATGTGCTGAGGTAGGGTCTCAATGGATCTCAGTTGTCCTTCAGTACCTTGCTCAAGGAGGTCCTTCAAGGAGGGGTCTAGACCACGAGCGTTGGCCAGCTATTAGATTGTGATGGGATCAGGGGAGTGGGGGGTGGAAAATAGATGCTTACAGCAGAGCTCAACGTGCATTGTCCAGCAGGTTGGTCAGTGATCAGGAGCAGGAACCCTAGCTCAATTTTTCCCCACTACTTAGCCATATGGGGCACATCGATGAAGTGCAGAATCCCAACCGGTACCACCCCAAGCCAAGCTCCAGTAACTCAGTGCAGACCAGTGGGCCCATGTGGGGTTTGTTAACATGCTACCCTCACCAACTGGAGAGATACCAACACTGTCGGCTCACTACTAGATTTATTATTCAAATTTTAAACCAAGTACATACATATGCGTGCACACATACCAAACTGATAAGACCTGAAAATATGTCAGCAAAAAAACATCCAAAACTGACATCATATACTTGAGCTTAAAAAAAACAAGTACAAACAACTACATGGCACTCATTGCAACACAGCTCCCACCAACACTAACAATATTAGTTTCAATATTTTTTGACTTTAGGGAAAGCTTTGCAGTTATTGTGCTCTGCACAATTTTTCCCCTCCAAGTGTTTATCAAATTCCCTTTAAAAAGTTATTGAATCTGCTTCCAGCATCCTTTGGGCAAGTGTATTCCAAGCCACATCTCACTGTGTAAAAAACCTGTTCCCTCGGGTCACCTCTGGCTCTTTTGCCCATCACCTTAATTCTACGTCCTCTGGTTACAGACCCTTGTGCCACTGCAAAGAGTTTCTCCTACTGTCAAAACTCATCATTTTGGGCATCTCCATCAATCCTTCTCTCCTCTAAAAGGAAAACAATTCAACATTCTGATCCAGAAATTCCAAGGTAACTAAATATCAGCAGACGCTCAGTCATCAGCCAAGCCAGTGCCTTGGATCTTACACCCGACTTGGGAATAAGTTCATGCTCCTGATCACGATCCAGAAACACCTCCTGTCTGCCTAGCTAGGCACCTGTCCATTAGGGTTGCCAACCCTCCTGGGTTGCCTTGGGAGCATCCAGGAATTCAAGATTAATCTCTGGGACACAGCTGCAAGCAAAACACCCAGGAGATAAAAGAAAGGGGCATTAAAAAAAGTTTTTTTTTTAAAAAAATAAATATTTTTGTTTTTAGTTAAAATCAGACATGGAGAGGGTAGGACTTTTCACCAGTCAGGAACCATCTAATTTTTTTTAAAACTCTAGGACAAGGAAGGCAACAAGGCCATCCCACTACCACAACCTCAACTCAGATTAGCTATGTCAGTCTGCAGAGACCAGGGTCAGGCCTGGTAAGTTACTGGCTCAATGTCAAGCCTGGGCATTGTGGGGGGGCAGGGGGTGCACTGACCCTGGAATCAGGTCAGCTAGTGGAAATACATGGCCAGGAACCCCTCTCAGACCATCCTTGCATCTCTGCTACAGAGTTGGATGCAAAGAGATCCAGACTGAAGTGACAGCATTTGGATTGAATCAGATTGATCCCCATGAAACAACCAGGGAGAAATCATCCTGTGCTGAAGAGAAATCTAAAACAGACAACCTTGTACTTAAATACTGACAGTTAATGCAGCCCAAGGCAGCTGACAAGAGGGGGATAGAGGTGGAGGGGAGTGGAAAGGAATGCTGTCCCGATAAAAGCTCAGCCACACCGCCAAGTAGCGTTAAGATACTGCGGCTCCAGCGAAAGCAGCCAGCCCTGCGCGCATGCACGTCTGGCGCACAGAAGCAGCGAGTCACATGATCAACATGCTCGAAACACGAAAAGGCAGAAAACAGTTGAGGAGGGAGGGACTAACCATAAGAGGTGGGTAGATAGCGTGGTGCTGCTGGGAAATGAAACAGAAAAAAAATTTCAGACGTTAAATTATTAAAAGACTCAACAGTCATTGTCTGCATTCCAACAACCCTGCTTAAAAAAAAAACAATGATCCCTTAAAAGCAAGTTCACCCAAACACTTACATTCTTAACCCACCACCACCCCCCCCAAAAAAAAACAAACTCCGTTTGCTATTTTGATCTTTTTCTCGAGAACGAACACTTTCACTCAATGTAACGTAACAATGGATTGGAAGAATAACCCAAGTATTTCATTCATCAATTGCATTGTTTCAATCATCTCTCCATCTCCCTCTAATCCTCAAAGACCTTTCATTCTGGGTCCAGCACCTCAGCAGAGTGCTAGCTACTGGCTACAACTCCCACTGTGGTCCCATTCTCCAGGCTTCCCTGCTCCAGAACCAAAAAGCCTTACCATTTCACGCCATGCACTGGTACCATCAGCTATTTCACAGCACGTGCGGCTGACGTGTCAACGCGTGCCGAGATCAGCCCTCATGAGGGCAAGCGGCCACGCCACATTTTTTGGGCACCTCTGCTTGTGCAAAAGCCCCAAAGGGAGCTCTAAGCCTTGAACGCTGGTCGGCAGAACAGAACTTGCATTTATATAGCACCTTTTATAACTGCAGTACGTCCCAAAGCGCTTTACAGCCAATGAAGTACTTTTAAAGTGTAGTCACTGTTGTAATGTAGGATATACAGCAGCCAGTTTGTAGACAGCAAGCTCCCACAAACAATAATGTGATAATGACCAGATAATCTGTCTTCTTAGTGATGTTGGTTGAGGGATAAATATTGGCCAGGTCACTGCGGAGAACACGCTCAGAATAGTGCCATAGAATCTTTTAACGTGCACCCGAAGGGGCAGACAGGGCATCGGTTTAACATCTCATTCAAAGATGGCACCTCTGACAGTGAAGCACTCCCTCAGTACTGGCACTGGGAGCATCAGTCTAGAACCCCAGGATAACACTGGCCTCCACTCCCACTAAAGATGAAAATCAGCAGACATTCAGAGTGCAGGTTTCTGCACACCTCCTGGGAGTCGACAGCACCAGAAATGATGTAACATCACTCGTGAAGTGCAGTCTTAACACCAGGGTAACTTTGAGACACCAGCATGTGCCCTGACCTCCAATAACATGACCAAGAAACCATCCTTCCCGAATCTTCCTGAACAAGGATTTAGATCATGAGAGCCATCTTGGCCAAGCCTAATAAGGTTCTCCGTTGATGTTCACAGCTTCCAGCTTGGGACAAGCCTGATGCACCTCTCGACCCACCACTCCTCAGCTACATAGAATAAACAGCACAGAAAGAGGCCAGCAGCCCAACTGGTCTGTGCTGGTGTTAATGCTCCTCAGGAGCCTCCTCCCACCCTCCTCCAGCTCACCCATATATCCTGCTGTTCCTTTCTCCCTCATGTGCTTATCTACTTCCGCTTAAATATATTGATACTATTCACCTCAACTACTCCATGTGGTAGTGAGTTTCACATTCTCACCACTCTCTTGGATAAAGAAGTTTCACCTGAATTCCCTCTTGGACTCACTATCAAGTGGAAACATCATCTCGACGGCTACTGTATCAAACAGTAATTTGAAAACGCCCCATTACGTCACTCCTCAAGCCTTCTCTAACTTGGGGATATTGAGGCTAGTTGAACTCAACGACCCTCAGCAGACATCACCTGACCAGTGTAGAGTTTGTTGCCCTCCCCAGCAGCAAGGCCTCAACATCTCCAGGTTTTGCAAAGGGCACAGGGGTGATGACAGGAATTGCAGAAGTCAAGGCAGAGAAACCCCTATCGAGCAAAGATCAAGAAACACAGGAAGAGGAGGAGGTCATTCAGTAAGATCATGGCTAATCGGTACCCTTGCCTATCTGCCCCAATCGTCCCCCTGATCAATTTTTAAAAAAAAACACATTAACAGCATCACTGGTAAGGTCAGCATTTATTGCTCATCCCCAATTGCCCTAGAAAAGAGCTAAGCCATTTCAGAGGACAGTTAAGGGTCAACCACATTACTGTGGCTCTGGAGTCACATGCTGTCCAGACAGATTTCCTTCCCCAGAGGATATTAGTAAACCAGAAGGGTTTGACAACAATCCAGTAGTTACATGGTCACCATTACTGAGACTAGCTTTTCATTCCAGATTTAATTAACAGTTTACATTGCCCAGTTTCCATGGTGGGATTTGAACTCCCATCTCTGGGTCACTCATTAGACCAGCCATCTGGATTACTAGCCCAGCAACATAACCACTACACTACCACACTGTGTTCAAGATTTCTGGCTGAAATCTTGATCAGTGCAGAGACAGGGCCATGCAATGAGACCAATGTTTTGAAAAGATTGGATCACAACCACAAGCAATATCTAAAAATAATACATTTTGCAAAATGAACATATTTACACTGGAACACAACCTCACAAATCTCCATTTGACAGGATTCACAGCAAAAATGCACATTTGCAAGCTAATCGATCCTTTTAACTCCACATCCCAAGAGGACCAACCTTGAAGTGTAAAATCAAATCACAGGATCAATGAACTGCAACAGGACCTGATCTAAACAGCCCACCCTGTCACACACAGGCAAAGCTGCCCTCGCCAATTAAAGAAACCAGTTCAATAAAGGGGCACTGCCTTTGGGAGGGAGTTAGTTTTCTTTTGGTGGGGGAGGGGGAAGAGACGGAGAGGTGGATTATCGTTAGCAAGTCAAGCTGAACTTTAATTGGGCAATGCTCCTGATCACAGCCCCATTTGGAAATGTGCATGTGTGGGCAAATAAAGCTAGGCCATGATGCACTGCACAGTCGAACAGCCCACCAACCGTCACCGTGCAAAATTGCACATAAAATTTGGCTAATTAAGTGGGGAGCTCTTAATAGAAGATCTGTCGGAAGCCAAGGAAGCAGACCCCCACAGCAAGAGGCAGCACCCAATAAATAAATCAAAGTGCTTGGGTTAGAAGTTATGAGCAATTACAGTTTAAACAAGTCTGTTACTGGGTTGAGCTTTGGCACTGATTTTCTAATCTAATAGAATGGGCCACTTAACTCAGATGGTAACACATTAGTGAGAGAGCCATCATGTGCTCATTTATTTATAAGTTAGGCAGCAACAATTGACTTATTAAACTGCAGTGCATACAGCAGCATGCAAACTAGAGAAGGTTTTTGCTGTTGCCGATTGCTTGCCTTGGCCAGGTTATCTAACCATGGAAGAGCATCACAAGTGAGGCTCTATTTTGCCCTCACTTCCAGCTTTACCAGGGGGGTGCGGGGCAGGGGGGAGTGGGACGGGAACTAGATTGGGTTTAGGAGTAGGAGCCAATGACTTAGTTTCTGTAGCCACTCGCTGAGTTTGGAATCTGCTGTTCTAAAAAGAGTTGAACCATATTTTTGGAAGGGTGCAGATGAGGCAGGCACAAAGACAGGAAATCTCACCACAATGTTGAAGCTACATGCTGTGTTCTGACCAGTCTGGTTGTAACACAATCCAATGGGGAAATAAAGGTTTAAGCAAGAGAGCCAAGATCAACAATCCAACCACCCAACAATGGAACAGTGAAAAAGGCAGCCATTCGGCCCATCATATCTGTGTCACCTCTTTGAAAGAGTTATTCAACTCGTCTCACTAGCACATTCCAGATCACAACTCTCTGAAAAAAGCATTTCTCATCTCCTGCTCTGGTTATTTTGCTAATTATCTTAAATCTGTGTCCTCTGGTTTCCTACAGCTAACAGTCGTAATTGTCTTACTGGGTAAAGAAAACATTTCGAATGGTCTTAATTCCCGACCAGACCAGGAAAGTTACATGCATGCTCAATGTCCAAACTGTGCTGTGTTACCTCAGTTGGGGGCTACAGTTGCCCCTTTACCTCAGCCCAAAAAAAAGGCACAGGAGCAGGAGACAACCATTCAGCCCCTTCGGCTTGCTCCAACACTCAATAAGATCTTCTACCTCAACTCTACTTCCCTCCCCTATCCCCATATCCCTCGATTCCCTTCATGTTAGTCTTGGATATACTCAACAACGGAGTACCCACAGCTCTCTGCAGTAGAGAATTCCAGATTCACAAACTTCCAATATCAGGGTCCTCTCTCGGGCCAACATCCCCAGTATCGAGACACTGGTCATGGCTAGTCAGTTACGCAGGGCAGGCCACGCCGTCCGCATGCCTGACACAAGACTCCATACTCCCGAGTTCCGTCACGGCAAGAGGTTACCAGGAGGGCAGAGGAAATGCTACAAGGATGTCCATAAAGCCTCCCTGAAAAAAATGTGACCGCCACTGATGCGTGGGAATCTCTTGCCCGAGACCGTCCAAAGTAAAGCATCTGCGACAGTGCCAGCCAGTTTGAACATCAACATGTCCAGGCAGCGACCAAGTGCAAACAGCAGAAGGAACGTTCAGAAATTCGAGCATCCCATCCACTCGCCTCAAACACCACCTGCCCCACCTGTGGCAGAGTGTGCGGATCCAGATTTGGGCTATTCAGTCACCTAAAGACCCACAACCCTGGAGTGGAAGAAAGTCATCCTCGTTCCCGAGGGTCTGCCTAAGAGAAAGAGAATAGGCACCTTGAACACCATGCAGGAGCAGAGGGAAAAGGAATAAAAAGATTGCGGTTATATTATCAAAACAATTCCAATTCAAAACACATGGTGTGAAAGAAAAAGAACAGCGCATGAATTAAATTACTCAAAAGTGCAAACTCTAAACATTCAATGGGAGATGACAAGCTCTGTACATCAACAGGCTTCCCTCTCAGTTTCCTCATCAATACTTCAATCTACCATGACTGGTTGTATGTGCCAACTAACCTAGGAACCCATACTTCATTGAAGTTTGGAGCAGTACCTTTCACATACAGTGCTGTGTGTTTGCTCATTATCCAACATAAATTACCAGCATCTGCAGCTACTTTGCCTGAGATTTGCCAGCGGTCCTCTGCCTCTGATCTCTTTTACCACCCTCTTTAACTATTTCTTTTTAAAAAGCAAATGCAGCAAGCTCTTTTTAACCCAACAGGTGTCTGCCTGTCAAATGGGAAACATGCTCCAGGTTACCGACAGCAGCTGTGTCATTGACGCCTTATGTGGGGGAGCAAACCAGCAACAGACAAACCAGGCTTGACGATTTACACAGGGAACTGATCAGTCAAGGGGCTGTGAACCCGCCAGAATTGTCCTGGAGTCTCCAGCAATTAAAACTGGATACTGCTGCCAGTACCCTGGAGAAAAACTATAAAGGGAACTAAAAAAAAAATTATTTGAACACTTCCAATTACTTTTTATAAAAATACAAGAGCTGGGAAACACAGGTTTGACTGACAGTCAAGAATTATCCAATCAGGGTGAAGGAAAGTGTTCGCTTTCTGATTGGCTGTGGGGTGTGAGGATTGACGTGTTGGGTGACAAATGGTGGGGAGTTGGAGGTGGGAGTTGTCACCTTGTCAGTGCAGCAGTCCCTCACTGGAGGAGTCAGCCTAGATTACATGCTCTAGTCCTGGGTACATCCCTCAAGGTTTGCATGATGGTTCTACAGAAACACAGGCTGTATTGAATAAAACGTAGAACCAATTCCATTGGGGAGGAGCATGCAAAATTTAGATTCTCAAAATACAACCTTTTAACTCTGAGCAAGCAAGTGAACTGGCTCCCTGTACACTGGATATCTCAAATTTAAATACCATGGTCATATTTCTCTTCATCCCCTTCCCTTTCTAAACTGTTCCCACTTCTCTCCCCCAACCCAACTAAAAAAATAACAGTCAAGATCCTAGAGTCACAGCTACACAGCACAGAAACAGGCCCCTCAGTCCAAAGCGTCCGCACCGACCATCGAGCACCCATCCAATCTAATCCCATTTTCCCGCACTTGGCCCGTAGCCTTGTATGCTATGGCGTTTCAAGTGCGCATCTAAATACTTCTTAAATGTTGTGAGGGTTCCTGCCTCTACCACCACTTCAAGCAGTGTGTTCCAGATTCCAACCACCCTCTGGGTGAAACATCTTTTCCTCAAATCCCCTCTAAATGTCCTGCCCCTTACCTTAAATCTATGCTCCCTGGTTATTGACCCCTCTGCTAAGGGAAAACGTTTCTTCCGATCTATCCTATCAATGCCCCTCATAATTTTGTATACCTCAATCAGGTCTACAACCCTAGCCTATCCAGGGTCTCTTCATAGCTGAAATGCTGCAGCCCAGGCAACATCCTGGTGAATCTCCTCTGCACCCTCTCCAGTGCAATCACATCCTTCCTATAGTGTGGTGCCCAAAACTGTACACAGTACTCCAGTTAGAATTAATTAATTGTTAGAAAGAAACACATTTAAATTGTACGCCCCAAAAATTAATTCCTAAGCCACCAGTATTTTAGAGAAATAAGCCAACTGAACCAACCGGTGGATAATGTTTACGCTCCACCCCACCTGCATATCCTTATCTGGCTTCCTCTGAAATACATGTGAACTATTCACCTCATTTACTCCTTGTGGTAGCGAGTTCCACATTCTCACCACCTCTGGGTAAAGAAGTTTATCCCGAATTCCCTCTCGGATTTATTAGCAACTATTTACAAACCCAAGTTTTGAATTCCTGCACAAGTGGAAGCATCTTCTCTACACCTACCCGGTCAGGTCATCCCTCAGCCTTCTCTTTCCCCCCCCCCGCCTCCCCACCGAGAGAGAGCCGCAGCCTGTTAAATCTTTCCTGATAGTTGTAGCCTCCGATTTGGCCACACAATCCCTGCCACCAGGCGTCTGTAGCACATACAGAAGACCAGAAAACTCCCCCATCCCAGTATTCCTGACAGATGCTACATTGCCCAGGGCAGAAGGACCACCAATCCTTCAGAACTTTTACAGCTGAATAGATCTTCAGCCAGAAGAAAACAAAACCAATGTGGGCAGTCAAAACAAGCTTCGGCATCCAGGAGATGGGTTTTCTTTAAGCCGCTAATGGGACAGTCTTCATTTCAGCAATTTTGATTAGGTTAAACATGCCCCCAATTCCTAAAGATTGGAAACTCAGTCCAGTGAAACACTGCCAGTGCTAGGACTCATTAATCAAGCAGTACAAAAAAAAACATGCATTTATATAGCGCCTTTCACAACCAATGGATGTCCCAAAGCGCTCTACAGCCAATTAATTACTTTTCTTGAAGTATAATCACTGTTGTAATGCAGGAAACAGCAGTCAATTTGTGCACAGCAAGATCCCACGAACAGCAGTGTGTTAATAACCCAGATAATCTGCTTCTTTTTAACAGCAATGTAGACTGAGGAATAAATATTGAAAGTTTCAAAAGAGGTTGATATTTGTTGGGTTACAGAAACCAAGGGGAGTAAGATGGAGTGACAGTACAGATCAGCCATGATCTAAGTGAAAGACAGAACAGGCTGGAGGGGCTGAATGGCCTCCTCTTATGTTCCTAAAATGAAAAATAAAACACAGCAGTAGAGATTTCGAACCAAGTCGAGGTTGGCTCTTATGGCTGGAAACAGAGCAAAGTGAAGATTTATTTAAATTAACCCCAACACACTCAATGGGAACAGCAACCGGGGAGAGGAGAGAAAAAAAAAACGCAGCTTTACAAGTTAACAATAGAGTTTGACCAGGATATCAATCAGGTCACCATGCACCAGTGAAGCTTAGAATTGTCAGGTGACCCACAAACTAAAAGTGGAAATTCATGCCCATTTATTCTGCGGGAAAATTATCCTGAGAATTTCTCTAGTTGAAGATTAAATTAGAGGAAGAAAAAAAAAACACAAGAGGACAACTTGTCCAGACTGTTTATGCCTGCACTGCTGTTATTTATCAGCTATAAGCTTTTTTCACTCTAACAAGTTGCAAAATCAAAAAGCAATCCTTCTTCACAGTAGCATTGCCATGAGACACAAGGTACTGCCTGCCCTTGCATAACAGAGATGAGGTTTACTGACCCAGACACAAACGGGTCAGAGCTCTTCAAACAATAACTTTAAAATAAAATTCAAAAGCACAGCCTTAAAAAAAAAAGGCCAATACCCTCATCAAAATATCACTGCCTTGCACTTTTGTACATTTTTCCACACTGCCAAATATTTGCAAAGGATGGTTTACATTTCAGTCTCCTGATCACAATTGGGAACACAGAGCAAATACAGATTATTCTGAAGGCCAGGCTCCTTGCATATTTCATGAGAAAAATATCATAGAGGAGGAGATACCCACAACGTAAGTGATAAAAGATGGGCAGTAAAATAAAAAGGAGGGGGGGGATTCAAAAAACACACAGGCTTAAATTCAAAAGTGACACCTGTGGTGCAAAATAAAACAAAACTTTGCTCCTCTTTCTCCTTTTCCAAAGTTCTCTATGGGGAGGGAAGAGACAAAACCAACAAAAAAAAAAGTCAGAAGTAAGGCACAAAATCTATTTTAATCCCAACAGTGAGGCTCTGCTTTAAAACCAAATTCCTCAAATCAACGGCTACACTGGGGAAAAATAAGGCGGACTGCCATCGTCCCGCTCCCAATCATTAGCATCTGTGGCAGGACAATATACACCCTACAATGCGGACTAACTGGATTGGCTTGCAATTAGCGCTGGGAATTTAAAGAGATCACCACAGGCCTTTTCTGGAGGGGGGGGAAAAAGAGAGAGAGGGGGAAGGGCCATTTTAGCCAGCCCAACACCCCCTGCCCCCTCCCCACCACGTGACGTCTCAGCTCTCTTTTACAAGATAAAAAAGCCCACGCCTGAATGGCTCGACTTTGCGAAAGTATGCTGTCAAGCGCAGAACCACACAGAGGTGCTCCTTGATTGCCCACAATTCCACCCTTGCAATGGTTCATCAGACAAGCTGATTAAATGGCTGCCTGCTTAATGACAGTCCAACAGTTGTATTCAGTCAGATTCGAGGAAGCAATTACCTCTAAAATGGGGGTCACAGGCCTAACTCATTTGCCTTAATTGAATTCCAGTATCTCCCTCCAGCTGCCGTGACCCGCCTCTTGGCCTTTCAACTACTGCTCAAAAAAGGAGGCTAATCAAACCATGACTTTATTCTTAAGCCTTCTAAACATCTTGCCAATACAGGGGGAAAAAATCCTTTAAAAAGCATTACGAGTGCTCCAGGATGACCAGAGGGTATCGATTCCAGTATCTTCAGGAATCGGACAAAGAATCTTAGAGCAGTTGACCAATTTATGCTTCTGGAGAAAAGGCCAAAACAAAGAATGTGTCCCGAGGCCTTCAATGCAGCTGAAATGTATTTGATTCAAGATCATTTCCTTCCTTGAGCATATCTCAATATTCAGTGGATAATGTTCTTTTTTAAACTGCCACGCTGACCTCCACAACCCCCCTCAACCCGACAACCTCCCAATGCTCTTGGTGTCAGACACAGAAGTCTTTTCATGTCAAATATCTCCAAACGCAGCACTGTCACATAGCATCCAAACCAGTAATTAGACGTGCGAAACACTAATTTAACCCAATTAATTTCTATAGCGACTCACATCAAAATACAACATTGTCAGAGCCAATTGTGCAGTCACAGCTTGAAAGGAGGGTGAACGGCAACTCTTTAATAAAAGCACCAGACTACCGATCAGGTTTTAAAAGTGGAGTGGCAGAGTATTTAAGGCAAAGCCCGAGCTGCCAAACCACATTTTTATCCACCCCGCCCACAGTATCATTTCAGTCTCTGCAAATTGTAAGACACTTCCTAGCTCGGCCGAGCTTCAATGACCCAACACATGCCACTAACCTAGGGAGTTGAAAACCTGCTCAGTCATTGGGCTCAATTTCACATGTTGGCGGCAAACAGATTGCAGTGATGTTTCCATTCTGTAACACTCTGCATTCATCTCCTGCAACTACTGCCAGCACCATAACCCACACTTCACCCAAGATAACGAACACCCTCAAATTCAACGCAATTGCGTCTTGAAATTAGAGTCACTCGCCATTCCTAAAAGGATGTTTGGATTAATTTTGCAAAGGACTGCTTTAAACATGGATCCTTTTAGGTATCGTTCAAAAGACAAAAAAGTAAGGCCCATGATTTTATTGTGACTGGTGGGGAGATGCGAGGAACGTAAGAGAGAAGCCACCATGATGATTTTCATGGCACTGTCCCAAAATCTACATAGGATACAAAAATGACATGAGCCGTCACCCCACTGTTTTGAGCAGCATTGGAGAAAATAATGCACTCAGTACAAAATACTGCCTAGCATTAGACAAAGATTTGCACCAGCTAACATCTCAAAAAGGAGCTTATACAAGTTAACTAGGTTTTAATATAGTGACTTGTAAGTAGGTCAAACAACCTCCTCACCACATTCAATGGCTGGTTCTCTATTTTTGCTCGGTATTTGGCTGGTTAGTGGTTGGGGGGTGGGGGAAGGGGGGGGTGGAAGAGGATGTGGAGAGGGAGAGGAAACAACTTTCTTTCACTTGAAATATTGTGGCACAGCCAGAGGCAGTGAGGATCAAAGTGGCGAAAGCCGTGGAAGGAGGGGAGTCTCAGTAACAATAGCTGAGACTCAAATCCACATAACCGGGTGCCTCTTGCTGGATGAGCACGAACGCAATTATGTTCTTAAAACCATGTGCAAATTTTAGTTATGCAGATAAGCTGCACTGATGTTTACTGCTGGCAGAGAGGAATTTTGTGGTTCAGTTCTTTTGTTTGTTAAAGATCGCCTTTGCTAAAGATCATTAAAGCACCACCATCCTTTCAAAAAGGAGACTGTCAAGTTCACTCTTGAATAGTGTCAAGTAATAAGAGGGTGTACACACTGTGAGGGGCAGATTGGGAACTCCACGTACCCCGATGATCGAATTTAGCTCTGTCATAGTCACCTGCTTGGCACGTTCGACAGCCTGCGCCACTTGCTGCTGATGCTGTGAGGCAAGAGGGTTGGAGATAAAGGAGGTCGGGGGGAGGTGGTGGGGAGCAGTGGAGGAAGAAATAATTCGTTAACAAACTGTTCAGGAATTAATGCGCAGCTTTAGTATTCAAAGAACTGCATGGCAACTAGAACAAAACGACTGCTTAAAAAAAAAGATTCAACATTTGGAGGCAACTGAATTCCAGGTGCTGTGCTGAAAACTCTGGGTTTGTTAAGCTAAAGTCATTAAAAAACCCAACAGAAGGTAGGTTTATCGAGAACCTAGGAGCTTCGCAGTTGCTTTTAATGAGTATATGCAATGTCACTGCAAGTTCCAACTAAATGGAGATGATTGGGTAATTAACCTATCATGCCTGAAGACTACGATGCTGCAAATGACAGATTAATTTTACACACCTTTATATTATATAACTATCCTCCACTGACTGTATTTTGCTAGAGAAATAACCCTGCTTTTTTTTTTAATGGGGAGACTTTGCCATAGTTTCAGTCATGAGTTCAGAGACTTTGCTGTAAAACCACAAGATCCCCTCCCCCCCTCCAACTCATTGAATAATGGCACCACTGCACCAGCCAATCAGCCCCTCTCGCATTTATGGGGTATCAGAAGGGGTGGGGAGGGGGGGCTAAACATGGCCCAATTGGGGCCCCCCTTACCCACCCCCATCAACTATCACAAAAATATAGAGGAAGGCAACATGCTCAAGGGTTCCACACCCACCCTGCTGGAGGGAGGAACAGCAGGTTACCAGCCAGGATGTTGCAGACTGCACGTCTTCCAGAATCTGGCAAGTGCTGCCTCCCCTGTGGGGGGTGAGAGTAGCAAGGGGCACTGGAAAACACGCATGCATGGCCAAAGCGGGACTGACTTTCAAGTTCTTTCACTGCTCCCATAGGAGAAGCAACTAACCAACAATGGAGTTGGGACACGGCAAGAGTCATGCCAAGAAGCCGTCATTGCACTCAGTGGCGCCAACAATCAGCAGTGGTTGAGCCTGGGTCGGGGTGGGGCAAAGGTCATGGCTCCCCAATCAATGAGTTTAGCCAAAGCCTCCATTTCGCACCCAGAAAACAACATTAGAGCTGAAGCACTTAGCAGTAAAATCAGGGAGTGTTTTTCCCACACAAAGTAGTGGCAATCTGGAATTCGCTCCTGCAAAAGGGAATGGAAACTTTTGAGATGGGGATGGATGGATTTCTGTTGGGTAAGGGCATCAAGGAACATGGATCCCAAGGTGGGTAAATTAAGCCAAGGTACAGATCAGCCATATTGGAAGAGGAGGGCAAAACAGGATCAAAGGGCTGAATGGGCTGTTTCTATGAGTAAGCCTGCTGATACTGTTAATAAGGCTATTAACCATGGGAGTGCATCAGAACCAAGACAAAGATCTGTCTTTGACCAAAATGCATGTTTCAGCTGGGATTAGTGGGGAGCAGGAACCCCGGCCAAATTCTTCCTCCCGACCCTCATCTCATATCTTTACTGACACAGGAGAGACAATCTCGTAATTCACCCACACGCAGTTCATGGCAGTGGCAGAGTGCTTGCATGCGCCATTTTGGATGGACATCTGAGTGGGAAGAGAAGATCCCTACGACATTCCTCTGATTGGACTACATCATGTAAGTGGGTTAATGAGTATAACCATTGAAAATCACAGGTCATACTACCACATGGACCTGGGGATCTGCAACTCCTAATCCTGGTTAATGGAGGGTGGAATAACAAACTGGACAAGGCTATCAATATAGAGAGGGGTAAGGGAGAGATGGTGCATACATAAGATGCATTTCTGGAGGGGAGAGGCAAAAAAGGAGTCGAGATATTGCTTAAGGGTGAGGTACACTTACAAGAGGCAACTGGACATTCTCACACGGCAACAGTAAACAACTAGAGGATTGAGCAGGATCACTTACCTCTTGTGAAAGAAAAGGCATGATTTGTGCCAAGATCGTGTTTAGCCTTTTAGCAATCTCAGTCTGAGCAGAAGGGAAAAAAAAAAACACAAGAAAACGTTGATTAGTATTTGAGAAAAACTCTTTATAAAGTTGAGAGAATGTGAAGCACACTGTCCCAGAAGGCAAAGTAAACTGAGGTACTGCTGAGAGAGATAACACCATTATAAACCAAGTATTTATTGTGCAGATGGAGAGAAAAGACTGGGAATTATGATTACATCAAGCTGCCATGCCCAACAAAAAATGACCAAAGGACAAAGTGGAGAGGTGGGGAGAAAAAAAAGAGACAGACAGACAGAGTTCCCAACGGCCTACCCTTGTCCCAACATTTAGTGTCTCCCATCGATCAAGGAAGGTTCTAAATGCTCAGTATGGAACATACATCTCCCACTGTAGAACTGAACCATACAGGGAAGAGGCTCCCAGGATCAGTTGTCTCCCCCCACCCTGCTCAAGTCTGTGCCAAGTTATCCAATCTCAGTATTACAAAGTGCTACAATTGATTCCATGCCAAGGTGCATGCAAGCAGCAGCTTTTTAAAACATAAGAAATAGGAGCTGGAGACGGCCTTTAGACTCTCCGAGCTGCTCCACCATTCCACAAGATCGTGACTGATCGTTGACCTGAACTCCACCTTCACGCACTATTACTATATCCCTCAATTCCCTTAGTAATAACAAACTTGTTGGGTAAGACTATTGAAGGATACGGATAGTTGGGCTTTACACCCAATCTAATCCTTGGGGGAAAAAAATCTGCATCTTTCATAACCATCAGAAATTGCTTTGATGTTTCATCACCAGAACTATCCAGAAATGGCAGGGAGATTATGAGCTTGCGTCCTTGACTAAAGGCACAGCCACAAAAGGCCCAGTGCCATGGAAACAAGCTGGCTTAGTCAGCAACTGATGCTTGGTACAAGGTGGATCGGTTTCGTTTGATCGCTACCTCACTCCTTTATGACAAGGTTGCAGACCACTCCCCAATCGTAGTTAAATCTCCTACTGGTACAGGCAAAGGCAGCCACAGCTAGGGATCAAAGACTGCCTTATTTAATTAGGAACTTTGAAATTGAATTGTATTTATCACAAAGTTCAACCCCAGCACCGTTGCCTCACCCACCTACACCTTAACAAGGCACTAGAGAGAGGACCCTGGCTATAGTCCATTCTCCAAAAGCCTAAAAGGTTCTCTCTTCTGGCTCCATTTGATTAAGCATGCAATTCTCCAAGCTGTCCAATTAAAGGCACATATTGTCATATAACTAAATTACAGGCCGCATGATAACACAGCTACATTAACAATTTATCTCAAGAGTGGCCCTGACTTAGGAAGCCTGGGCAGCAGGAGAGAGAGACTTGAACAAGCTCAAAGATCCTTAGGTTACAAAACATTATTCTTAACAATGTGAAACTATTCATTTCTGAACACATTCCTCATTCAGCACCATAAATTTCACAAGCACTTGTACACGGAAGGCGCAATTGTTATCTGTCTAAATACTTCAAAAGGATTATTCTTGTACACTTCAGCTCACAGACATCTATTAAAGTTTCATTAAAAGACAACCGCCAAGACATTTGTCCCTTTCCCCCTCCTTAACTGAACCAGTGTAATCTTTGATGTTAAACAGCTGTCAAAATGGCCTGTGATACAAACCCATCAGTGCAAAGCTTCGTGGTAAAGCCACCACATCTGTAATCACACACTGTTCGAACACACTGACAACATACAATCTCCAAACATGATGGTTCATACAAGGTCAGTTGGCTAACTCCATATAATGCAGGACAAGTTGAGTAGAAGAGCGAGCGGGGGAAAGAGAGAGTGAGAGTGTGGGAGAAAAAGGGGGAAAGAGAGGGGGAGCAAGAGATTTAACATTGAGCTGCATACAGGTTATCTTCAAACTCCAATGTGCTGACTCTTGGGCAAAAGCAGTTGACCTCCACAAGTAAGGAATATTGCCAAAAATAAGTTATAAAATTGGCCCAACTTGAGTAGCAAGCATCAAACAATTCTCAAAGGCCAGTTGACAAACTTGCAATAAACATAGCCTTGCCATGCCCCATTTTTGGAAGTTCCCCCCCACCTCCTGCTAAACATTATACACCACACTAAGGGAGCAAGTAGTCTCAAGCCCGTCATTCCATTCTTCAAATCAGCTGTTAAGCTATGCAAGAGTGGCTGACAGTTTGCCAGAGATGGGCAAATGAAGATGAGAAGGCACCAAGACAGTTCAGTGAAACAACAACTCATTACAATGTGGTTGTGCACAATGGGATTATATTGTGGCATGGAATGCCAGGACATTCCCTCCCTTTCCATTTGCCTTTTGGCATCTATTCAGGGGCATCCTTTTACACTCAAGAGTTGCAAGTCCGGTGAAGGTTCAATGCCCAGGTGTTCTATCGAGTGTGGTATTGAACAATACCAAACAGGTTCCCCAGGTTCATCAATGGTCTCGAGTGGAATATGACCTCAGCTACAAGGTTGAGAGTTCAAGTCCCACTCCAGACACTCGAGTATATAATATATACTTCCCTTCCTCGACTTCTCTGTCCCCATCTCTGGGGATAGGTTGTATACTAATATCCATTATAAGCCCACCGACTCCCACAGTTACCTCGACTACACTTCTTCACACCCTACCTCCTGTAAGGACTCCATTCCATTCTCCCAGTTTCTCCGTCTCCGACGCATCTGCTCTGATGATGCTACCTTCCATGACAGTGCTTCTGATATGACCTCCTTTTTCCTCAACCGAGGATTTCCCCCCCACTGTGGTTGACAGGGCCCTCAACCGTGTCCAGCCCATTCCCTGCACCTCGACCCTCACCCCTTCCCCTCCCTCCCAGAACCGTGACAGGGTTCCCCTTGTCCTCACTTTTCACCCCATCAGTCTCCATATCCAAAGGATCATCCTCCGCCATTTCCGCCACCTCCAGCGTGATGCCACTACCAGTCGCATCTTCTCCTCCCTTCCCCTGTCAGCATTCCGAAGGGATTGTTCCCTCCACGACACCCTGGTCCACTCCTCCATTACCCCCAGCACCCCGCCCCCGTCCCATGGCACCTTCCCCTGCAAATCGCAGGAGGTGTAATACCTGCCCATTTACCTCCTCTCTCCTCACTATCCCAGACCCCAAACACTCCTTTCAGGTGAAGCAGCGATTTACTTGTACTTCTTTCAATGTAGTATACTGTATTTGTTGCTCACAGTGTGGTCTCCTCTACATTGGGGAGACCAAGCGCAGACTGGGTGACCGCTTTGCGGAACATCTCCGCTCAGTCCGCAAGCAGGACCCTGAGCTTCCGGTTGCTTGCCATTTCAACACTCCCCCCTGCTCTCATGCTCACATCTCTGTCCTGGGATTGCTGCAGTGTTCCAGTGAACATCAACGCAAGCTCGAGGAACAGCACCTCATCTACCGATTAGGCACACTACAGCCAGCTGGACTGAACATTGAGTTCAATAATTTCAGAGCATGACAGCCCCCCATTTTACTTTCATTTTTAGTTATTTTTTCTTCCTTTTTTACAATCTTTTTTTTTGCATTTATTTCATTTCATCTTAGTTTGTTCGGTTTGCTTACCCACTGTTTTTTTTCAGGTTTGCACTTGCTGCTGTTCAATATTCAGTGTATTAACACCTAATCTGTACTAATGCTTTGTCTTTCAACACACTATTAACATATTGTTTGCCTTTGCTCCGTGACCTTTTGGTCAGCTATGTGGCCTGGTCCAATCTAGACCTCCTTTGTTATCTCTTGCCCCACCCCCACCTCACTTGCTTATAACCTGTGACTTTTCTAATATTTGTCAGTTCCGAAGAAGGGTCACTGACCCGAAACGTTAACTCTGCTTCTCTTTTCACAGATGCTGCCAGACCTGCTGAGTGGTTCCAGCATTTCTTGTTTTTATTTCAGATTTCCAGCATCCGCAGTATTTTGCTTTTATATTACTCGAGTATATAATCCAGGCTGACTTTCCCAGTGCCAGTACCAAGGAGTGGTGGCACTTTGAGGTGCCTTCTTTCAAGTGAGACGTAAAACCTAGGTATCATCTGCTTTCTCGGGGGACACAAAGATCCCATGTCACTATTTGAAAGAGGAGCAGGGGTTTCTCCCGTGTCTGAAAGCAGAGTATCTGGTCATTTATTTCACTGCTGTTTGAGATTCCCACACAAGACCCACCCACATTGCAATTATACAGGATCGCACCCCACGTCCACCCCAAACAGCAAGTGCCACTTTAAAGGGCACAGGTACAAGCAACAACAATGCAGAATAGGCAGTTTAAATCAACACACTTTTCTTCAAGAAACTATCAACCATGGGGATACAAATTTGCATGTGTAACTCCCACGACATTCCAGAGTAACTCTGGTGAATTATTTTCTGAGGTTACTCCTGTGCATTCCCCCTGCCAGGAGCCTCCAGTTACCTAGACCCAGTCTTCCAGAACACATTCCCTAAATTCCTCTGCCTTTCAACATTCTCCCCTCCTTTAAGACCATCTGCAAAACCCCAGCTATTTGACTGAGCTTTTGACCGCCCCTCCTAATATCTACCTTCTTGGTGCCCATTACTGTGTTCTTATGAGTTGTAATTCAAGAAATAGGAGAACATTCAGCCCCTCGAGCCTGCTCTGCCATTCAATATTATGACTGATCTTCAACCTCAATTCCACTTTCCTGCTCTATCCCCATCTCCCCCAATTCCCTTAGTGCCCAAAAACCTCTGTATCCCAGTCCTTGAAAATACTCATGCACAGCTCTCTGTAGTAGAGAATTCCAAAGAGTCATTCTCCTCATCTCAGTTCCAAATGGCTACCCCTTATCCCTAGACTATGACCCCTAGTTCTAGACTCCGCCTCTCAGCATCTACCCTGTCAAGACCTCTTAAGAACTTTATACATAAAACGGACATTTTTGTCTTTAAAAAGTGCTAGAGGCATTTTGAATGTCTGTGTTTGTTATTCCCACAGCCAACAACACTCTACTATAAACAGCTCAATTACCAGAGAGAGACAACCAGAGTTGTTACGATCTGGAATGCACTGTCAGAAAAGGATGATGGGATCAGATTCAATAGTGACTTTCAAAAGGGATACACTGGACCCGCAGGCTAATAGGAGTTAACGAGACAGGCTCCACTGTTGTGACCTGAAAAAAAGTTAACCTGCCTCTTCTTTCTACAGCTGTTAAACCAACTTGCCCGAGTGTATCCAGCATTTTCTGCATCAGATTGGAATATTTGCATAATTTTAAAGATGAAGTTGAAAGAAGAAACTTCAGGTCTCGAGTCCTTTTGCCAAAGTTTCTCATCGCATGATTGAACAGCCAAAAACAGAATTTCTTTAAAAAGGCGATGCCCTAGAACAGAGAACACTGGCGAACACACAACCTGTGCAAAGTTACACTTCAGTTCTTTTGGGCTTTAGCCCAGTCAGAATACTGCAAAGAGATGTTACAACAGGAGACAGCCGCTGAACCCCTTAAGCCTGTTCTGGATTAGATCATGGCTGATCTGTAGCGTAACTGCAGCTACTCGCCTTAGTTCCATAACCTTAAAAACATTGCCTAACAAAAATCCATCAATCCGAGTTTCGTAATTTTTAACGGACCCCCAGCCTCAGCATCCTGGGGGAAGAGAGTTCCAGATTTCCACTACCCTTCATGTGAAGGAGTGCTTCCTGACATCATCCCTGAATGGCCAAGCTCTAGTTATGCTCCCTTGTTCTGGATTCCCCCACCAGAGAAAAGGGTTTCCCTTTATATACCCCATCAATTGCTTTAAATCGTCTTCAACGCCTCAATTATATCACTGCTTAATCTTCTATACTCAATGGAACACAAGCTTGTCTGCACAACCCATCCTTGTAATTTAACCCTTCAGGCCTGGTATTACTTGGGTGAATCTGCACTCTGCACTGATTTTACATCCTGGAGATATTTCAAAGTGTACTGCTGAGAATCTGGGAAGGCTGTTGATTTTCAGCATCTTTAGACTCTCCCTGATAGCTTCAAACAATGGAGGTGAGGTTTTCCTGTTTACCAATATGTAAATTAAGAGCTCTATAACTCCAGCCCTATTAAACATTGGGAGTTTCTTTCGAGGTTGTCAATTAAAAAAACACATAGCAGCTTTATTCTTTCCCCTGGATGCATCTCAGCGGGGATTCTCCGAATGACCAGCCCCTTTCAGACTGAGGGGCATTCAACAATTTAAATGAGTCTCTTTCCTCCCCATGGTCCTCAATGTTTTGTCACTAGTTCAGGATCCTAATTCCCAAGAGAATATCAGCAGAAACCGTCTTCAATTGCTGGCCAAAGACATTCCCCACTTGGTTAACAAGATAGCAGGGAAAATCCACATTGCTGACTCAAATGGGTTGCCCTATACTCAGGCCCTCCATCAAAGAACTTGCATTCACATAGCGCCCGTCATGAACTCAGGACGTCCCTTAGCACTTTACAACCACTGAAGTGCTTTCTGAAGTGTAGTCACTCTTGCAATGTAGGAAACGTGGCAGCCAATTGGTGCACAGCAAGCTCCCACAATTAACAACGCGAGATGTTTCCACATGTAGGCAAGGCCAGAGCTATGGGCAATAAATATATTTAAAAAGTCACTAATAAATACAATAAGGGAATTCAAGAGCAACATCTTCACCCAGAGTGGCGAGTATGTGGATCTCACTACCACAGCTGAACAGTACAGATGTATTGAAAGGGAAGTTACATAACACAAGGGAAAACAAAATATAAAGGATATGCTGATGCAATGAAAGGTGGGAGGAGGCTCGCGTGGAGCATCAACACCAGCACAGACTTGTTGGGCCGAATGGCCTGTTTCTGTGCTGTACATACTTTGTAATCTGTGATTTAAAAAGTGATGTTGGTTGAGGGATACATATTAGCCAGGACATTGGGGAAACTCCCCTGCTCCTCTTCAAAATAGTGCCATGTAGTCTATGATCACCCTGGGAAGGCAGACGGTTTAACGGCTCATCCATAAGGCAACACCTCGAGTGCAGCACTGCCAGTGTACTGTACCAGGTCAACCTAGAGCTGTGTTCACGTCTCTGAAGTGCGACTTGAACCCATGAGTTTCTGACCCAGGTGAGAGTGCGACCCATTGAGGCACAGCTGACAGTGGCTATACCTAGAAAAGTGGGGGGCGGGAAACACTAACATTGGCATTCTCACCTGCCCAAGGAATCAACCAATCACCTAAGGCACTGCTCAGCACCTCTGCAGATTGTGGCACCACTTAAACCCCCAATATAGCACGGCCAAAAACCAGACTGATGCTGACAGCATTGCCTGCAGGCAAAATACAACACAGGTGGAAACCCCCTGGCCTTGAGCTACATTAACAATTATTCAGCAAACCTTAGACTTGCTTGTTTTTGTTAGTGAGCTGCTGAAAGACTTAATGTTTAACAGTCAACACCCTATTCAGAGGAGTGCAGTTTCTTTTAATAGACCCTAGATGTCTTTAACACTTTGCTATACGGAGCGATGAATCATTGAAACCTCATTTACACTTCAAACTTCGAGATTACATTCAATTTGACCCAGGAATGAAACAGCTGTCTTTAATCTCTTTCCCCCAATTCTCTATCTTCCATTCCCTCGTTTCCTAGGGAAAGAGAAATCTGCTTACACCAGATTTTCAAAACAAAATGAAGAAACCCATTAATGTGCAGACTACAAACATATATACATGGGGAAAAAAAACCACAAAATGGAGGTGGAAGAGAAGAATTCCTGCCATTTCCAGCACTTTCCGTTTTTCTCTTATACAAGGAGAATTCTACCTTGCCAGCAGAATAAGTCCACAGCACAGATAAAAAATACTATTTGAGTCATCGAATTCTGCATCAATTCAGGTCCATCTGTTCAAGCCAAACCTGCTTAATATCACGGAAAATTTCAAACCAGAGATTGATAGATTTGTTAAGCATGGATATTACAGAACCAAGGTGGGTGAATGGAGTCAAGATTTAGATCAGCTATGATCTAACTGAATGGTTCAAGGAACTGAACTGATTTAAGTGGTGCCCTACCACCTACAAATACCACGGCTAGATACTGGTGAACCACAGAGATTTTCTTCTTTCACCCCGCACCCCCTCTTGCCTCCAACTCAAGACAAGCGTGGGTTCTAAAATTACATCTGAACTGTGTCACCACCAAAGCCTATTAATCTGCAACAGAATGAAAGGCCAAAACAGCAGAGTGTAGGCTTTATGAAGCATTACACCTCCCAGTAATATGATCCATTCATCAAGTCCTCAGTGGCAACCAAACTCTCCTCGGAACACGAACGGGTAATTTCCAGCCAAGAAAATTTCTCAATTCATCTTTCACGTTACCATGGTTACCTGGGAACCAGTCCCCGAGATCATTATGTAAATTGCACTTTCCTTGACCACAACAGGCTGTGAAGTCACATGACATGCACCGAGGCAGGTCATTAAACTGAATTTTCAAGCTGCCAATCAATACTGCTTCACAAATTAAGAGCAGATAAAGCAAGCAACAGGAACCAAGCCAACAGACTGAGTCAACCAGATTCTTTGGGGCATCACAAGCTCTCCTTCCCCCTCCCTTACCCAAGTCAAATTTGAGGATGCTTCAGTTTCTCGGATAATCCCTTATCACAATACAATAACTTCAAACTTCTGAAGAGTCAGAGGAATTACGGCAGCAGCAAGACCAAATGAAAAGCTGGACAGAGTAATCTTCTCAGCATTTATACATCTTAAATGCAGTAAAATGTCCCGAGCTGCATCCCGCGACAGTTTATCTAGTCTGTAGCTCCGCCTTCGAAGCCACGCAATGTCATGTTCAATCCAGCAACGTCAAGTGATCTCAGCTAGTTGCAGGAATTGTGCAGTTGTATTTGGACCAAGATCAGGCTTAGCCGTGATGTCTCCACGGCTAATCGTCTGTCTGTGCAATCGTCAAAAGCGAACACATAAATGACACCCCCCCCAACCCTCTGGGGCAAGGTACCAGAGTAACCAGCAGTGCTGGACTTGTAACCCCTTGAGGAGAGGAGAGCTCCAACGTTCCAAACAAGTGACTTATTCGGAGTGACCTATCATAGTTTCATATAGCACAGGATGCAGCTACTTGGCCCAATGCCAGCTCCTTCAAGGAGCTATTCAATTGATCCCACTCTCCTGCTCTTTCCCCATAGCCCTGCAAATATTTCCCCTTCAAATATTTATACAATTTCCTTTTGAAACTTACCATTTAATCTGCTTCCACCGCCCTTTCTGTCTCACAACTCGTGTAAAAAGGTTCATCCTCATGTTGCCTCTGGTTCTTTTGCCAATCACCTTAAATTTGTGTCTTCTGGTTACCGACCCTTTTGTCACGAGAAACAGTTTCTCTTTATTTACTGCATCAGAACCCTTTATGATTTTGAACGCCTCTATTAAAATCGCCCCTTAACCTTCTTTGCGGTGTTGCAAGGAGAATCCCCACTTCCCCAGTCTCTCCACAGAACTGAAATCTCGCCTTGGTTCTGTAATCCTTAATGTAATTCTGACCTACCACAAACATGGCATCCTGGATCAAAATAATTAGCACTAAACTAAAATCGCAATTTATAAAGAGCCAAGCAATCAAAACAAAAATTGATGTTACTGTTGTTAGAAGCCTTTCCACCGTGTGTAAAATCCCACAGACCCCTCTCCCCTCCCCCACACAAATTCCACTTCAACAGATCAAAGGAAAGAAACACAAATACAATTTGTCACCATGTCAAAATTCTGTCACTTGTGGAATCCTCTTTTCAAGAGGGGTAAGAAAATTCCCCATCCAACATGTCCTTGGAGGTTCCTGCAGTGTCGCTTTGTGCCCCTCCTCTTCTCTTCACAAACCCCCCGCCTCCCCAATCCCCCTCTGGTCCTATTCATTTACAGCTCTTTAGGATGTTTTCCTGACTTCAGTAAATGGAGGAAGGGCCAGAGTTAGTAGAAAATATGATAAGGACTCTTGATGGACCGGAGAGTGAGGGCCATGCTTAAGTCGATCATTAACTGGGCTCATGAACCAACAGCACGAACAGATTATTTAGTCTTTATCACATTACTGTTTGTGGGAGCTTGCTGTGCATTATTTGGCTGCTGTTTCCTAGATTACAACAGTGACTACACTTCAAAAAAAGTTTATCACTGGTTGTAAAGAACTTTGGGGCATGCTGAGGTTGTGATCGGAGCTACAGAAATGCAAGTTCTTTTATTTTACTATGTTCATAAGAGTGCTCCATCCAATTGCTCAGATACAATTGTACTTCTGAATATCTACATTTATTCATTAAAAAAACTTTTCCGCCCAATTTAACCATTAAAAGTTCTGAAGGGTCACCGACCTGAAACGTTAACTCCGTTTCTCTTTACAGATGCTGCCAGACCTGCTGAGTATTTCCAGCATTTCTTGTTTTTATTTCAGATTTCTAGCATCTGCAGTATTTTGCTTTTATATTAACCATTAAAAGGTTTGCCTTGAGCATCTACTGCACAAAATCACTGAATTAACGTGCACTTAAACACAGTGTTGCTAACCCAGTTTTACCCTTAGGATATATATCAGAGACATTATCCCATGACATTTTCAGCCATGAAAACGCTCATTGTTTTTCTGGGGGGAAAAAAATGGTGTTGAGCTAGAAATAAAATTTGCTAAGTTACATTTCTGTGCCCGACTGAGCAGTGTCCCAGACAATTAAAGTTCGCCTGTCAGGGTTCCATTAGACTGATGTTAGGAACAGACAAGAGGCTTGAATGGCTGCTCGTGTGTGTGACAATTAACTGACATTCACTCCCAAAGTCTTGATCTCAATCTTTGATGAAAGACAAATTCAAAAACAGTCGTGTAGCAATTATGTTAATGGACTAATGATGCAGAGAACACAAAATTTCACTATGGCAGTTTTGAGAATTTAAGTTCAGTTTTTTAAAATCTGGAAATAAAAAGTGACCAAGAAACTTTGGATTGTTGCAAAAACCCAACTGGTTCATTAATGTCCTTTAGGGAAAGAAACCCGCCATCTTCACAAAGCGTGATCTAGTCCACGTCAACATGGTTGACTCTCAACTGTCCTCTGAAGTAACCTAGTAAACTCTGTTGTAATCAAATGCTGCAAGAGCATCAGTTCAAGATAAACGCCCACCACCAGCTTCTCAGGGTAACTAAGGGCAATAGGAACCAGCGACACACACAGCCAGGGAATGAATTAAAATCAGGAACATTTTGTCCTGTGTTCTACATACTCAAATGAGGAGTGAGTAGGAAAATGCCATCCCCCAATTAGCTTTCCCACCAAGAATGGCATCTGCGTTGGGATAAGAAGCTAAAAACACTCTCCTTGCTGCAAATGCTGTTATTCAACCTTGATTGAAACAAGACTTAAGACACTGAGAAGTCAAGTAGCTCCCCATTTCACCTCCCCCTTCCCCAAAAGTGTCAGCTCGCAGAAACACAGTTCTACAGATGCCCTTCAGTACTTGCCCGAGCAGACTTTCTTTACAAAGTTATGCCTAATCACAGTGCAAGCAGACTTTTCAACTAGGGAAGGGCTGGCATCAGAACCCAACAAAGCTGATCCTTGCCTAGTGCCCACTTTCTGGGAAAGAGTCATTGGGTAAAAATCAGGTGCAGGACTTGCCTCTCCCTTTCTCACTAGCCCAAAGAAACTGAAGGCAGTCGCAACCCCAGTTGAGGGCAGCCAAGCCAAGTTTAGAGATACAGCACTGAAACAGGCCCTTCGGCCCACCGAGTCTGTGCCGACCATCAACCACCCATTTATACTAATCCAACACTAATTCCATATTCCTACCACATCCCCACCTGTCCCTATACTTCCCTACCACCGACCTATACTAGGGTCAATTTATAATGGCCAATTTACCTATCAACCTGCAAGTCTTTTGGCATGTGGGAGGAAACCGGAGCACCCGGAGGAAACCCACGCAGACACAGGGAGAACTTGCAAACTCCACACAGGCAGTACCCAGAATTGAACCCGGGTCGCTGGAGCTGTGAGGCTGCAGTGCTAACCACTGCGCCACTGTGCCGAGACAGACTGGGAATAGAAATCTTTGACCCTCTTGGTTGCATGGCCTAGCTGCAAGAGGGATCACATAGTTCCACAGACAACTTCACTCAATTTCACAAGCTGGAGTGTACAAATACCCAAGAACCTCTAAAACTGCATCAACAATGCAAGTAGCACATTCTACAGAAACCAACCAACAGGTCCAGATAAATATCTGGGAAAAGGTAGGTACTGAAAAAGAATCCAGGGTCACAGCAGTCTCCAGGACTATTTTAATCATCTTCGAGGCACAACAAAGTAGGAAGAATTTCCCAGAGCGCCTGGGTTTATAATATCGCTTTTCATCTCTCCCAGGAGATCACAGTTTTGAGTGGAGTGTCTATATTGTAATATCACAATTGCAACAGTCCTAGCCAGTATATAAAAAAAATACAGAAATTAAACTTTATTAAAAAATGCACATATCCCAACAAAATCCTCTGATATGAATAAATATGAATGGGGGAAAAGAGTGCTCGCCCAAAGCCTCTTCTCTGGCCACTACCTCATCAGTTTGAAAGTCTTGTTTAAACTCTACAGTACTAACTTTATCTTCTGAAGACACATGTTTTTCTAAACTTTGCATGTTCCTTTATAATTACGCACAGTTGTGTGTGAAAATGATGAACTCTCCAGGTATTTACATGTTTGTCTGCATGACCATAGCTGTTTGAATGAAATGCTAAGCTGTGGTGTGGTGGGGGTATCAAGACACAATGTCAAAAAAAAAATTCCATTCAGACCAATCCTTCTTTGGTCTGGACAATACGATTAAAACGAAGCTATTAAAGAACGCCCTCAATAATTCAAGGCATTGCCTAGCATGCAGCCAGGCAGCTGCACCATTGTGCTACAGAAGCAGAGTTACACAAAAATAGGCATTTGGCCTAACCTGTCCACGTCTGAGTTTACTCTCCTCGAAAGAAAATAGTTCTATTCACACTTCCACACTCTGTTCCAGCCATGGCTGAGTGGGTAGCACTCTCACCTGAGTCCGAACCCATTCCAGAAACTGCAGAATAAAAAACTAGGCTGAGGCTTCCAGTGCAGTACTGCAGGATGAGACATTAAACAAACAAAGAGGTCCCATCTGACCCCACACAGGTGAATGCAAAAGATCCCAAGGCTGCTATTTCGAAGATGGGCAAGGGAGTTCTCCTCAGTGTCCTGGTCAATATTTATCCCTCAAGCAATATCACAAAAACAGATAATCTGGTCATTACTACATTGTGGGATCTTGCTGTATGCAAATTGGCCACATTTCCGACATTACAACAGTAACTACACTCCAAGGAGTATCTCATGAGCTGTAAAGTGCTTTGGAACATCCTCAGGTCATAAAAGGTGCTATATAAATGCAAGATTTTCTTCTTTGTCCCTTTAGCCCCTTTATCTTCACCCCCGTCCAAGCCAGTCTTGATTTTTGACAGTTTCTCACTCAATCACTAACCCTGGACATGAATCCCACAGCTCAATTCTCTAACGTTTCTCCTGCCCTCTGTTCTAAATCTCTTACATTTAATCTCATATCTGTGGTCCCACATTCTCAATCCCTCAACTGGTGGGAAATACCCACTTCTGCACTTAAATAGTCTGCACTTTAGTTCAGAACATCACCCCAAGTACAACTTTATTTAAAATGAAAAGATCCCCCTCTCACCTATCTCTCTCTGTGCATAGGGCTACTCTCTCATCACGGAGTATAAGCCATCACGTCGCACCAAGACCCACACTACAGTACAAGTTCCCAATGCCCAACACTCACAAAGACTGAAGAACCAGTAACGAAGCCAATCACAGGAACAGGAAGAGGCCATTCAGCCCCTCAAACCTGTTCCACCATTCAATTAAATGGCTCCACCCACCCACCTTGGCTCTGTAACCCGTAATGTCTCTTAACAAAAGTCCATCAATCTCAGCTTTGGAAGTTTTAGTTGACCCCTGCTATCAACAACTTTTTGGGGCAGAGAGTTCTAGATTTCAACTCGCCTTTGTGTGAAGCAGTGCTTCCTGACTACACCCCCGTCTGTAAACTTCCAATAACAAACCCTTCCAGTGTTAGGTGTCAGGCTGCCCCTGGAGTATGTATAAATGCTCCCACTGACCAGAGCTTTGGGCAGGTGGTAACTGGAGTGGGGAAGTGAGAGCAAGGAGATGATGGAAAAGAGGAACAAAAATTAGCAACATCCCACTCATAGTCCAAGACCAATAAGACTTGTTTAAAATGGGCTGCTTTAAATGAGGGGGAAAGGGAAATATTCCCACCAGCTGTATGGAGAGGGTGGAGAGGAGAACAATTCCCAAGTAAATGCAGGCAACAGGTGAGAGAGATAAGGGTGGAGATTAAATAGCAAACAACCTCAAGGTTACATTTTTCTTTAAATGTTGTGGTGACATCGTTGTCAAAACACAGAAAAAAACTGGGACTTACTGGTGCCAGAAATGCTTTGTAAGAAACTAGGTCTGCACAGCAGGAGAAAACAAGGTCTGAAAAGCTGCAACCACTTAACCCTTTCAGCCTCAGTAGGATTGAAGCCACAACAAACTGGCTCCAATTTGGTAAACTGGGGTAAATAGCCTTACAGAGCACAGCAACAAGGTAAAAGTGGCTTCCAATGTGTTCAGTGCAAGTCTCCAGACTCAGGATGCAGCTGCCTCCTGGAGACGCTCTCCTCCCCACTCATGCCCCCAACATAAATAGGAGAAATGTACAAGAACAAAGTTTTAGCAAGGGACATAAATAGGGTTGCCAACCCTCCAGGATTGGTCTGCAAATAAAGATTAATCTACAGGATACTGCTACAAGTTAAAATAAAAAGTAGAAAAATCACAGGCGCATTAAAAAAGTCAATTTTTTTTTCTTTAAAATGCTTGTAAGAAAGTATTGAACAGGCTATTTGACTGGGTGGGGTGGTTGGAGGCAGGTCATGTGAAAGAACCTCCAGGAATCTGTCCAAAGTTGGCAACACTAAATATAAACCAACTAAAGTTGATTTGGGAGCTGGGACAGCAAGGCAGTCTCCCCGGATAATCACCTAATCTCCCACAAATTTCACATTTAACTAGAGACCAGAGGCTGAGACACAGTCATCAAGCTGAAAACTGGAGCAGACTGAAAGACACATCAGCTCGAGTTCAGTTGGGAGAGAGCGCGGGGAATAAGAAGGAGAGAAGAATGAGAGAGATATTAAAAAAAAAGAGAGAAAACATAAAAGCTGACAAGGCCCATTACACTACACCGTCCATTAAGTGAATAAAAACAAGCCCCAGAGCACTGGCGGTCACACGTCTGCTCCACAATTATCAGCACTTTCAGCAGTCTAGCACCATTTCAAGTGCTCACTTCAGTACTCCTGTCAAAGGCATGTTGAAAGCTATTTGCCCTTACACTATCATTAGGAGCCAAGGAGTGAGTTAGAGAGTGTGTGTCTGTGTGGGAGGGAGAAGGAAAGGGAGAAATGAGCTGATCCCAGCCTCCTGCAGTGTACATATAACACTTGAATAATTCTTGCATGCATGTTGTTTAAGTAGTTGGCGTTTATGACGCCACTAGGGAAAATAGTCAAAGCTGTGAGCTCTGCGTTGAGTCCAACAACTGTTTCAATTAATAGCCATAAATCTCATCCATAAAATTTATCCGTTCAGGTTGAAAAAAATCTCAAAGTACGTTACGCAACAAATTACTTTGTGAAGTCCAGAGACTTTTATGCATACAAAGTTGTCTCCCTTTGGAGTTCATCAGGTCAGGCTCCCCCATCTTTCCACACCCTGCCAATTACACAAACACCCAATGGCAGCTCATCCCTCCATCCACATCACACCAAGATTCCCATTAACGACCAACAGAAGGAGAGAACTCTGCCTCCTCCCCCCCTTCCTACCAACCAATCTCTCAACCACCATTAAGACAGATTATCTGGTTATCACATTGCTGGCTATGGGAGCTTGCTGTGCACAAATTGGTTGCGAATTTCCTACCTTAGGTTTAGGGTTAGTAATTAATTCGCACTTCATTGCTCTTGTACAGTCCATACGTCACTGGCAAGATTAGAATTTTTAAAACAAAAACAGTTCCTTTTGGAAATTAAGAGCCACTTCATATCTGATCAGCGATACCCAAACTCCCCCCAGCCACACACGAGGAACCACGGCTTCTTCCATCTGAGCAAAAGGATCAAGGCCACAGACACACAAGCTCATGCCTAGCGAGAACCATCGGGCCACTGGAGGAGACAGAATCTAAAGCATCAAGATGTGTAAATTGTCACAGAATCTTAAAACACAGGCAATTCAGCCCATCATGTCAACTCTGAAAGAGCTGTCCATTTAGTTATTCCCATTCCCCTGCTCCTACCTCAAAGCCTGGAGATTTACTCTCACCCTGTCAAGTATTTATCCAATTCCTCTTTGGAAGACAGCGTTAAATCTGCTTCCTCCATCCTTTCAGGGAGTGCATTAATTCTCAGATTTGTTCACATCTATATCTAAAAAGCCCTGCTGCAGGCAAGTCCTAGGAACAGGATCCAGCACCACACCTGTCCATTCCAAATGGATGTTCTAAAGACCCATTAAAAAGAAACAGGGAGCTCGCTTGGAACTGACAGAGAAGTGGTGGCCAGACCATCAACAGAAACATCTATGCAGTTTGAGACAGATTGCATTGCTGCACTTGCTGATGCAACAACTGCACTGTGAAGTATTTATCGGAGTTGCACAAGAGATGTGATCAGAGGTTCTATAAATGGGAGGCCCCTCCTTGTCTCTTATCTCCTCCAGCCCAACCACTCAGATCTCTATGCTCCTCCAATGCTGGCTACTTGCACATCCCCCAATTTTCATCACTCCATCATTCAGCTGCCTTGGCCTTAAAATGCCAGAATTCCTTCCCTAAACATCTTCCCTCTTAAAGAGGTTTCTGAACATCTCTCTGTTTGACAAAGCTTTGGGCCATCTGGCCCAATATCACATGTGGCTCGGTGTCAAATTTTGTTTGATAACACTCTTGTGATGTACCTTGGAATGTTTTACTACATTAAAGATGCCATGTAAATACATCATGTTGTTGCTGTAAACTGCTTTCAGAAGCAAGACTGTAACGTAAATGGGTTACAAGATGTCACTATTTAAAATAATACAGGATACCTTTAAGGAATTGCAGCTTTTTCCACCATTCTACGCTATAATATCTGTGTGTAATGGGAGAAGGACAAAGAATTTCGATTGCGCGACAGGGCTGAGGCTGCCATGAAACAAAGGCTCAAGAGTGAAAATAAACCTGCAGAGGGCAGGTGTTGAACATTGTACACAAATCTATTAACTGCCCCTTGCCACTTTCAAGGCAACCCAACCACCAGCCAATTAAGCAGCACTCCATTCAGGAGTTTCAAGTTTCGCTCTTCCTTACTACACTAGTTATCAGCTCATCCTTTCTTTCAGTCCATAGAGTTTAATGAAAAACAATGTATCGCGAATCCCAATTGAGCCTCAGAACTATATAATTCCCCAATGCAGAGAGAGTGCACAGCAGCAGCACTGCCTATCCCTGGCAGAGTCAATCACAAACAGACAGGTTTAGACAGCAGGACAATAGATGAATTATTCAAGCCCTTCAGTCTACCTGTTCCGCATACAGCTGCTTTTATACTGGGATTGTTTCCAAAACCACACAGCGGCCTCACCCCTCCCTATCTCTTTAACCTTCTGCAGCTCTACCACCCTCGAGATCTTGGCACCCCGTCCAATTCTGGCCTCTTGCACATTAGATTACCATTGCTCCATCATTGGTGGCCATGCCTTCAGCTGCCTGCACCCTAAACTCAGGAATTCCCTCCACCTCCTTTATGATGCTCCTTAAAACCTACTACTTTGACCGTATTTTTGATCACTTATTCCAGTATCTCCTTATATGGCTCAGTGTCAAATTGTTTGATAACACACCAGTGAAGTGCCTTGGGACATTTTAAGACATGAAAAGTGCTATATAAATCAACTAGTTGATGTTTATAAAAGCAAAATACTGCAGATGCTGGAAACCTGAAATAAAAACAGAAAGTGCTGGAAATACTCAGCGGGTCTGGCAGCATCTGTGGAGACAGAAGCAAAGTTAGCATTTCAGGTCAGTGACCTTTCATCAGATGTTAACTGGGGTAAGCCCCAGGGAGTGAGATAATTCCAAAGTAATCCTGCTGGATTCACAAAGGTGGGCCTCTGGGAGGGTCTGATTTAATATTATATATATAAAAAAAACAAGAAGGTAATGCTGGCCTTAGGGAATTTTGCAAGTTTGGGATTGCTGGATGAACCCTCCACACCAGGGAGCTAGTAACCATGGCACCGCCTCCCCATCCCACCCACAAACGCAACAGCAAGTCAACACAGTCATGCTCATTTACAATAACTAAATACCCATTCCCTTCCTTAAATGTTATCTTTTCTCACCTCAGTTTGTCACATTTCAGACTTAGGAGTGAGACAGCAATGGACTCTCGCCCCACTTGGGCACCAATTCTAGGCCTGAGCTCCAGAATGGTACTGAAGGGTGCTACATTGCCAGAGGCACTACCTCTTAAGTGGGACGTAAAACAGAGGGCCACCTGACTGGCGCTGCCCACGAGAGAGTTCAGACCAACATTCCTCCCTCAGGAACAACCACTAAAAACAGATCAGCCATGCTTTAACTGGAAGATTGGTTGGAGGGGTAAAAGAGAATTTTAAAGAGTCAAACATCAGTTTTACACTTGTCAATTTTATTCTCCACTGAAACCAGTGTTCTACCCCCCACTGCCAGGCAGAATTAGTTAAAATTATCCCCCCTTCCTCCACAACTGTTTGTGGGATCTTGACGTGTAAAATGACTGCCCCCATTTGCTTAATAACTGTATCTGCACTTCAAAAGTAAATTGTTGTACATGAAGGAATTTAAAAAGTGCTCGAGATGCGAGTCTGTCACCAACAAGGAGAGAAAGAAATAGATGTCAGCCATCATTTCATACCTCACCTATGCTATAAACTCATTGCGAGTCGAGGTAGTGAATGGCAACAAGACTATGTGACTAGCGTCAGCTATGGCTCAATGAATTGGACTTGTGCCTCAGAGTCAGGTGGTCAGAATTTGACCACAAAACATAAGCTGGCATTCCCAATGCAGTACTGAGGGAGCGCTGCACAGTCAGAGGTGCTGTCTTTTGGATGGGATTTTAAACTGAGGCCTCCGTCCGCCCTGTCAGAGGAAAGTAAAAGATCCAGCGGCATTACTTCAACATTGGGCAGGGGAGTTCTCTTTAGTGTCCAGGCCAATATTTATCCCTCAACCAACATCTCAAGTCAACAAGTCCTAGAAATAGCTTTATGCATCGGCAGAGTTACACCTTCCACTATCTAGTGCTGCAAAGTACTTGAAGCACTTCAAAAAGGAGCACACTCTCAGGAGGATAAGGGAGGTGGGTGGGGGGATGGGCGGAGGAGTGGGTTTGATTATCATTTCGGACAAGATGAGAAATCTCTTTGCTCGGCGTGTTGTGAATCTTGGGAATTCTCTAACAGAGAGCTGTGGAAGCTCAGTTGTTGAGTATATTCAAAGCCAAAAGTGAGAGATTTTCAAACTCTTAAGGGAATCTAGCGATATCGAGATCAGGTCAAAGATCAGCCGTTACCTTACTGAATGGCCGAAAGGCCTACTCCTGCTCCTATTTATATTCTTACCTCACTGGCTAGAAAGTACTTTGGGGTGTCTTAAGGCCACGAAAGGTGTTGTACAATTACAAGTCTTTTGTTTACATGGGGAGAAAAGAGGAAGAGAATCAGTGTGTGAAGCTGTCCTTTCCCAACATCCAAACAAATACACATTCCAACAGGATTCATTGGACAGGCACCAGAATTGAGAATTCCCTCTTTTGGCCCTCTGACCTTCCCTTGCTCAGAGGCACTGGATGGCTGATCTTGAACTGCCGTCCAGCCAAGACCTCAGCTTAAAGAACTCTTCACCTGACATACAGTCAACAACAGGATTGCATGTTTGTCTGGGCATGCTCATTTAAAAAGAAATGATTCGTTTTGCTACACAGCACCAGTTACAGACACTCCTCCCATAACCATGATGACAATGTGTTGAGAAAACTACAGTGCCACAAGGCCAATCACAGGCTGCGAGATCCCACCCACATTTATTATGCACTCCAACACAAGACAGTCCCAGGAAAAAGCCATCTGCAGAAGTCAAAATACTGTACAACCATTATTGATATCCACAGCTAAAAAAAAAGTGACTTCTGACAACACAGGGCATGCGCAGAGCCTTTGTGGACATCAGCAGGTGCAAACATTTGACAGCTTGCCAGTATGAATGCGCACGCTGACGTCACCACGCAAGGGCGTCCTCACCCCTCAATAGCCACGATCACCGCCTCCATTCTCCCAATCAGTATCCTGCTCCATTCCCTCAGCCACTCACTCCAACACCCTCTTTGGGCAATGCGGCAGGGAGCAATCGGCTCGGGGAGTGACGAGGCCGGGAGTGAGCAGCCGAGCGGTGAGTAGTCAGGAGCGGGAAATTGAAAGCGGCAATTGACGCGGGGATGGCAGGAGGGAGTGGGCACTGTCGAGTGGGGGGGGGGGGGGTGTTGGAAGTGCGATAAATTGAGCAGCGCCATCTTTATTACTGGTAGCTGCCTGAGACATCGCAGACAGCGACATTTCAGTGGATGAGGCTGCATTTACCAGTACTGCACCACCTAGTAGGTGCGTTGTCAGTAAACGCAGACCAAAAATAAAAATAAAATCCTCTTTCAGCTCCCTAAAGGAAAAGGATACAAAAATGACAAGAGATTCATTAGGGCAAGCAATAAAGGTAGCCCTATCTTCAGGAAGGCGGCTCCCATTGTAATGTTTAGACAAGGCAAGCATACACATTCTCGTAGGCGCATAGGCCTGGAGAAAGTTACAGGGATAGGGACGGGTGAAAACAACAGAGACACAAAACTTCCACGAAGCATTTCCTGTTGGCAGTTTTACATTAATAAAATGCAGCCAGAGTTAAACTCATGCTGGCAAATAGGCTGTTCGGAGGTGGAGGACGAGAGCTCCAAGTCAGCAGGGGCATCTAGGACCTGGATCATCATGGATCCAAACAGCTGCTGTGCACAGGCTGCAGACCCTGGACTCACCGTGCACCTCCCAGTCAACCTCAAATAAACCTAAACAATACCAGGTGGCACACAGAGAAAAGCAGCAGTAGTCTTTCTGGATATGGATAAAAAGAAAAACACTAGGACACAGCATCCAGCTGAGCAAACCTCAACTTCAGAGGCACTATTCTCCGTGTCACTGGATAGTCATCTACCGGGAATTCCAGCAAAACAAATCTGAATCTCAAAGTACAAGCTTCACAGTTTCCATTTTAATAGAAATAAAATGGTCTCTGGTGCTTCCAATTCCCAGTCTCAGTTCAGCTGCCACCTCCCCAAACTCCAGCCAAATAACATTAGCCATAGCTTAGTAGGTAGCACTCTCTTGCAGAGCCAGGAGATTATGGGTTCAAGTTCCACTGCAGAGACTTTGAGGCATAATCCAGGCTGATACTCTCAATGCAGTACTGAGGGAGTGCTGCAGTGTTAGGCGTGCAAGTGTTTCAGATGAGACCAAGGCCGTGTTTGTCCTTTCAAGAGAATGTAAAAGACATTATTTCAAAATAACAGCTGGCGAGTTCTCTTTGGTGTCCTGACCAATATTTATCCCTCAACCAATATCACTAAAAGCAGATTAACCAGTCATTTATCACACCGCTGTTTGTCTCTATATTTGGTTACTTAAGTAATTCATTAATGTCCTGAGGTGGTGAAAAATGGTTGTATAAAATGCAATTTTTTCTTCCTTTGTTATTCACACAGTTACAATAAGCAAACTGTGGCAAGTGGCTCAGTGAATGGATCCAGTCACAAGCCCAGCCCCACAGACATACATCAATTCACTGGGTTCAGCAAGCAGATCTCGGTCAGAGTCCTACAAATCGCATAGGCATCCCATGGAAATGACAGGGTCCCATCTCCCACTGCCTAGTCATCCCCTTTTGGAAGTGCACATGGACTAGTAAATCACAGAGCAGGGACCACCACCACACAAGAAACTTCAACAAACTGCAGCTGTGCAGATTAAGAACTTGCACTGACACAGCACCTTTCACAACCTCAGGAAGTCCCAAAGCACTTTACAGCCAATGAAGTACTTTTTGAAGTGTAGTCACTGTCATAAGTAGGAAACACAGCAGCCAATTTATGCACAGCAAGATCCCACCAAAAGCAATGCGATAATGACAGGATAATCTGTTTTTCTCCCCCCAAAAGCGATGTTGGTTGAGGAATAAATACTGGCCAAGACCCTGGGGAGAACTACCCTGTTCTTCAAAAGACAGTAGTTCAGTGGAACCTTTTACATCCACCCGAGGGGTCAGGAGGGACCTTGGTTTAACGTCTCATTCGAAAGATAGCACCTCTGATAGTGCAGTGTGTCTCACATGGTCTAAATTCTAGGCAAGAGATCTGTGGATCAAGGAAACATCATCAGCACCTCAGAGCAGTAGCTTGTTAGCACAACACCCATTCCTTTAGCTCTTCACTTACTATTAAAGGCCACAGTATCTGTAGCCAAAACAGAGTCTGGTGCAATCCGAGTAACTTCATTCCAACAGGTGCACAACCCCTCCCCATCTTGATATGATCTTATCTGCTCAGCTCATCACATTCTAAGGACTGCCCTTGCATTTTTAAGTAATTTGAGAACAGTACCAAAAAGGTAGAAATGATGGGAGAGCAGAAAACAAACTGGATCGACTGCAATGGAAACTCAACAGCTCCCGTGTAGCACGAGATAAGGAAGGGGCGCTTGCAAGATTCAAAACACCCGACAGGGTTTCAGAACTTACAGTTCCTCTGGAATCCCCATGCCATTAATAGCCAGCTTTCAGCTCCACTCTGCGCAAGGATTACAAACACTAACAGTTGACACGAGGCTAATTTGAAGTTGTCTGTTTCAGGATCTGAAGAGGTCATTGAATTCCCCCTGACCTGCCAGGGACAGTGTCACTGTAAGTACTACATTATAGCAGAGGGAGAGAAAAAAAATCTGCCACCATTTTAGCAAACTCCCTGTTGGGGAGGTAACCTATACCTTACCCTCTCCCACCTCAGTGCCAGCTTTGCACCATCCCCAACACATGTTATGAATATGAGCCCTGTATTAATCTAAGCAAGTCTGACTTGACAAACATAGGGAGCTACTTTTTTTTTAAATTAAGTGTGAGTGTTGTTTTGGTAGTAGTGAGGGAGGGGGAATCACGAGGTGGTTGAACAAATGCCTTAATATTGCCGGAGGCCTGTCTGCTCACCAAGTCCAGAACAAATGGCACAGCTTAAAACATTCCCCATTTGAACAGAGAAAAGCAACACAACTTCCATCTCTAACCAAGCAGCTACGAAATTTGGCAAGAGTTTGCGTTAGGATTCCAACCCTCTATTTTACGGCCAATACTCCTCCCTCTCTCCCCTCTTGGTCTCAAGGTATCAACTCATCACTGGAGTGCAATTCCACAAGTGCCCTCCAAAAAAAACAGTAGTTTCAAAAAAAAACACACACACACACAAATATATTTCCCTTTTAAAAGGGAGAGAGGAAAGGCCAATTACAATTGTCCCAAATAAAAGCGGATTTATCCTTTTGTTTAGGGAACATCCTCTCATTAATTTTAAATGCCTTTGACATTGAAAGGGGGTCTGGGGCTTTTGTGGAGAAGAATAAATGGGAGAGGTGCGTGGGGGTGGGGGGGGGGGGCTGATTTGTTCAAAAGCCTGCTTGTGAGAGACAAAAGGAGTTCTGTCCCTTTAAGCTCCTGACAGATTACCCAAGTTTCACATTACCTCTAATTAGTAACACATAATGCTGCAGAGAAAGATTTGGGAACCCGAGACTGACAGATGTTTGAATAGGAACATTTCAGAATGTACTTTCTTCAAACTGGAGCAGGTTGTAGCACCAACTCGTGGCAGAATTTAGAACTGCCTCCCATCCCTCAAAACACCTTTTAAATCCACAACCATTCAAAACAAACCTAAAATTTCACTCTCCCTGCAGAATATATCAGACCCTCCATCTCCAGAAAGGAGTGGATTTGTTTTATATATAGCCAAAACATCTGTTAACAGCAACATCCAACTCCCAAAGACAGACATTTCCCAAATGCACACTTACCTGTTTATGCATTTCAATATTCAGCCCATAGGACATCTCATAATACTGAAAATTAAAAAAAACAAATGCATTAATCTACATGCTGGGATGTAGAAACGTCTCCTCGAAAAATCGAACCCTCTTATTTCCCACTTGGCTATTTTTTCCTTCATGTGCCATTAATTTATTTGCATCTAATTTGTTTTAAGACTCTGGTTTTCGTCTCTCACTCCCCGGCCTTTACCTTAAATTCTTAATAAACAGCTGTACTCGCGGAAGCGATAAATCGCCAGTTTACAGACCACACGTGTACAAGCTATCCACTTAAAAAATATGTATTAATCCAAAAATTGCCCTTCATCCACAGAAAAACAAGTGTTACCCCCAATACAAAGAAATGCAACCCCAGACTGCAACTTACTAACAAATACATTATGTTTTAGTGACAACAATCCGTGCAGGTTTTAAAATCTCTAGAAATGATTAGGCCATAATACTTAACAGGATTGAAAACAATGAAACTGGTATATGTCAATGTCTGAGTCATGTTTCATTTTTAATCAGCTCTTAATGATAGTTGACAAGTTTAGTGGAAAATGTTAATGTGGATTAATACAAGAACACCCCATAGACGGGGGGGGGGGGGGGGGGTGAACACACATACACTTACCATAACATAGTGACGCTGCATCTCCGTTTTCTCGTTTGCAAGTTTATCACATTCCATTTTTAAACTGAATTGAAAAGAGTGATGGAAGAAAAAGTATCAATTTCAGGGGTTCAGGGAAGCGAGACAATGTCAACACATTAACCAAACAATGAGCTTACATCACACACTGAATAATTTAAAAGCTTGTTTACATGGAATGTACTAACCTACACAAGGCAAATAAATAGCTGATTGATAATATTGAGCAATCAAGCCACCTTAAATACAGTCGCCCTATTATCTGATGTATTGTGAATACAAAGGGGAGGCTGAGACACACACACACACTGGGGGAAGTTGCACAGAATCTGATTTCTCTCTCTCTCTCTCTGAATAAACTCCTCAGCCAGAATGTAAACGCGGTGCACTTTGCCCACCTGTGATACTGAGCTTGTAAAAACTGAAATTCCTCTTTGATTCGATCGCATGATTCTGCCACGGTGAATTTGAACGGCTGAGCAGGTTGATGGGGAGCCTGCAAGTGCAGCAGAATTTTAAAACAGGAATAAAAAAAAAACCTACTCAGAATGAGCACCAAACACCACATCTAGTTGTCTAATGCTAGCAAATCAACCAATAAATACACGGTTCGATATAGTTATTTTAAGAAAAACCACAGCAGTCTCAGGGTATTCAAAGTTAAAGGGATTGTTTGTAGCAAACAGAGTGAAACATACTTACCGGGTGCCTGCCTTGAGGATACATCTCTGAAACAATGTATCCTCGGTTAGGGAAAGGGGATACCCAGGGAAGGAAACACACTATAGAGAGATACACAAGTCCAGCGTTCGATGGCCAAAAATGTCACCCCACACACACAAAAAAAAAGCTGTAAAGAGTCCACCGCCACGCTGCTCAGGATCAGAACCACTCCCAATGCTACAGAACAAAGCAGTAAGTCCTCTCCGGCTGAGGCGAGGTTTTCTTTTTATAAAGAAGTCCCTTTGTGCTATAAACCAAGGGGGGCTCCAACAGCACACTGTGGATAAAGGCAGATCATTGCACAGTCAGCGGCGTCTCGGCGTCGGACGACCCATAGAAATCAGCAGTAGCTTCACTTCACACACACCTATATATATATATATATATATATATATAAAAGTAGCAAATCAGTTTGGCGAAAACAATGCAGACACAACCGTGGTCACAAAAGAAATGGAGCTAGCGTCCACTTTGGAAGGTGCGGCTGGAATTTGGAACTTTGACCCGGGATTTTGGAACGCTGAGACGGGTGTTTGGAACGCCGGGTCTCGGCGGAGATTCTCTAATGGAACGTTCAGTAGCAGAAAGGAGCGTCTCGGAGTTCCAAAGGAGCAGCAAATCCCACACACACACACATTACTGCACAGATCATCGTCGCTTCTCCCTTTCCGCGATCGGAATGGTGTAGAGGAGGAGGAAAGACTCAAAAAAAAAATGCAATAATCTTCAATTAAGTTCAGCACGGCGATTTTTTTTTTTGCAGTTGACAAGATTCCAAGGCGATTTTCATCCACCGATTATTATATTTGCAACTCTTATTTTTGCCCTCGCAGCAAAAGATGGAGGGGCTTCTACCAATTGCAAGCGATCAGAGAATGCCACACACAGGCACACAATCCACACCACGCGGCTTCGGCTCCTCTCTCTCTCTCTCTCTGTATTCCTCTTTCTCTCTCACCCTCCCTCCGCCACTAAACCCCCTCCTTTCTTTTCCTCCGAAACTGCCGCGAGAGCCTGACCATATTTGGGTGGAAAGTAACCAACGTTCCGCGGGGCCGTCCGACCAATCAAGGAGCCCCGGACCCCACGTGGGGCTGAGCGACTCAAAGGGGCCGTGGGGGGAGAGGAGGCGGGGCCGAGCAACACGCTTGGTCGCCACCCGCCAGCCAATCGACTCCCGCCTGCCCCGGCGCTCGGCTCACCATTGGTCAGCAACACCCGTCGCTGTCAATCAAACCGGGGAGGAAGCGTCTGGGACCCGCCTTCCCGTCTGCTCTCTACAAGCTGTCAATCAAACCCACGAGGGGCAGCCGCGGCTGCAGCGCTGACAAATGCCTTTGATTCTGCCTACTGCTTGCAAATAGCGAGTGGAATGCTGCTTAATTAGTTTTGAATGTCTTTTCCCCCAACAGCTCAAACAATCTGTCAGTACCATGTGGTTAAAGGATCTGTGTGCGAGGGGAAAAAAACAGATAAAGGCAGAAAATCTGAAGCAGCCAATTTTTGTTTAAAAGAATAAAAAATTAATAAAAACTGATGAACGCATCTCTGCAAATCCCATCAACTCCGGTGACAGTCGATACTTAGCAAATGTTAATCATAAGATGCCTTTTTGAAAGAGAGCGCAGCTAATTTGAACCGTCGCTTACATAAAGACGTCGAGAAACTCAGCTTCCCCCGCCACCCCCGCGTTATTTAATTTGAAGTTGCTATCCCCAAATTAGAAGCTTTTAACTTAATATTTGCAGATTCCTGATTCCAAAGCCTTGTTTAAATAAATCTCCCCATATCAGCCAAGGCAGATGTACAAATCTACAATGAAGTTTACGTAAAATTAAAGGGCTCAATGGTGCAATTTTCCTTTTGTCGTAATACCAAAAGCAGAACGATAATATTTTAAAACATCACGTCCTTTGCAACCACGCCACCAAATAAAGTTTTTAACGGATTGAAATCAGTTTCTTCCCCCCCCCCCCCTTTTATCATTGTTTGATTTCCCCTTCAGCCTCCTTTATCACCACAAGTACTAAAACAGAGAAAAATATCTTATTTTGTCGTGATCTGTTCCATGTTATAAATTATGACCTCAGTGTATAAATCTCAAGCGCTTGACAATTATTTTTAAAGTGTTCAATGTCTGTTCGAGTCCTAATTGGAATCGTTTCAACTGTTTATATTACATGAAGTGTCAGGGTCATTTGCTACTGAAAAGATTAGTTTTCATTGGCCGGTTAATTGAGAACGCTAGAAACATGCCACGTGGGACTGAAACTAACAGGCAACGGCTTGGCTGAAACATGGCGGTAGGACAGAAATCCCGGACTGGCGTTTCCAACTCTGGAGTCGGCACTATTGAAGTACAGAAAATTAAAACAATAAAACATTGCTGTTCTCAAATCTACTTCCTGGTCTCGCTGCTCACAACTCTGTAACCTCTTTCAGCCCTAGAACCCTCCGAGATATCTGTGCTCCTCCAGTGGCCTTTTTCTGTGCCATATACTTTCTCTGATTCTATGAACACTGGCCTCTTGTGCAATTGGATAGGGCTTAAGGGAAATAAAATTACAGGGCTACATGGATAGGGCCAGGGAATGGGACTGATCGGGTTGCTCTGCAGAGAGCTGGCATGCACTGGATGGCTGAATGGCCTCCTTCTGTGCCATTTATGACTCAACCCCTGATTTCCATTGCTCCACCATTCCAGCCATGGATCTGCTGTTAGCACTCTTGTTTCTGAGTTAGAAGGTTCTGGGTTCATGTCCCACTCCAGGTCTTGAACATAAAAATCAAGGCTGACCCTTTAATGCAGCATTGAGGGAGTGCTGCACTGTCAGAGGTGCAGCCTTTCAGATGAAATATTAAATTAAGAATGTCAGTCCTCCCAGGTGGATGTAAAAGATCCCATGGTGCATTTCATAGAAGAGCAGGGGAGTTCTCCCCAATGGCCTGGCAAATAATTATCTCTCAATCAACATCACAAAAACATATGGTCTGATCATTATCACATTGCTGTTTGTGGGAGCTTATTCTGCACAATTTAGCTGCTTACATTTCCTACAACAGTAACTACACTTCCAGAGTACTTCTGTGGCTGTAAAGCACTTTGAGACATCCAATGGTTGTGAAAGGAGCTACATAAATGCAAGTCTTTCTCCTTTTTATTGGCAACCAGGCCTCAGCTGCATTGTCCCTAAGCTTGAATCACATTTGCCCCTTTTTTCCAGAACCCTTCAATCCTTTTTCCTTCATCCATCTCTTCAATCCAGTCTTGAATGTTGACATAGTTTCTTCCTCAACCTTGGAAGTGAATTCTGCAGCCTCCCAATCTCGTGGAACATCAGTCCTGGTGTCTGTCAGTCTCCCAGCCGTTGTCAGTGACTAGTCCTGAACTGCAAATCCTTTGCTGATTTTCTTGGGATTGGGTAATGGTGCCAGGCAATGTTTATCACTAATTGCTCTGAAAGATTGACTTGCATTTATATAGAGCCTTTCAAGACATTCACAAGCACTTTGCAGCCAATGAAATACATTGTGAATGTAGTCACATTGTAATGTAGGAAACGTGGCAGCCAATTTGTGCACAGCAAGCTCCCACAAACAGCAATGTGACAATGACCGGATAATCTGTTTTTTTAATGGTGTTGATTGAAGGATAAATATTGGCTCAGGACACTGGGGAGAATTCCCCTGCTCATCAACATAGTGCCATGGGATCTTCGACACCAAACGGGCAGGCAATAGGGGCCTTGGTTTTAATGTCTCATCCTAAAGACAGCACCTCTGATAGTGCAGCACTGGGAGTGGGAGCCTGGATTATGGAACTCAAGTCTTTGGAGCGGGGATTTGTGTCAGCGACCTGCTGATTCAGAAGGCGGGAAGTGCTATCCACCCAGATTCAGCAAAAATTCCCAAGCAGTTTCCGTGGGCATGGAATGCATAGGACACGTGATGCCAGGACACATTCCTTTTGCTGTGGAGGCACATAGCTCCAACCTTTGTAACGATTGTGGCTGATGGGCGCCAGACGTCTGTCTCCAAGACTCTCAGATTACCACGTCTGTATTTCCACGACAATTTGGACAATGTTCAGCAAATTGACCGACGCAGTAATCAAGAAGTATCTTTATAAAAGGCTATAAAGACAATCTAGGCATCCATCGATCGAGCTGGCATTGCTGAGTGAAACAAATGCATATACTTCATTAATTATTTATCAACAGCTTTTTTTAAAACAAACTTGCTAGAGTTTAGGTTTGTGGTGTCTTCAGCTATGAAGCCATGACATTCAACTAGCGAAGGCCTCGCAGCATTTGTACTTTCTAGTTGAGTGTTTCCGGCATTTACTGGGGCACAGTGGGTAGCACTCACCCCTTTGGGTCAGAAGACTGTGCGTTCAAGCTCTGTTCCACAGCCTTGAGTTTATTATCCAGACTGATACTCCTGGTGCAGTACTGAGGGGGTGCTGCAATGTCAGAGGTGACATCTTTAGGATGAGATGTTAAACTGAGGCCCCATCTCCTCAGGTGGATGTAACACAGGACTACTGATGTAAAAGTCACGTTCAGGAGAGAAGCCCTCTTTTGTAGCTTTTCAACTGTCCTCTCACGTGAACATAAAAGATCCCATGGCACTATTTCGAATAGGAGTTCTCCCCAGTGTCCTGGCCAATATTTATCCCTCAATCAACAGCACTAAAACAGATTATCTGGTCATTTACTTCAGTGCTGTTTGTGGGAGCTTGCTGTGCACAAATTGGTTACCGTGATTCCTACATTACAACAATGACTGCACTTCAAAAATCTACATCATTGGCTGTAATGTGCTTTGGGGTGTCCTGAGGTCATGAAAGGTGCTATATAAATGCAAGTCCTTCTTTTTCTTTTATAATGACAGAATTAGGCTTGTCTGCAATGCCTTTCATGGTTGAATAACCTTCTGAAACCAATATCTCTGTATGAGAATGGATAGTTTGGTGAGATGTGTTACAGGGCTACTGGGACCTACAATAACAACTTTTATTTATATAGTGCCTTTAACATAGTAAAATGTTCCAAGGCACATTACGGAAGGCATTATAAAACATAATTTGACACCAAACCACATAAGGATATATAAGGGCAAATGACCTTTTCACCCAGAGGATGGTGGGGGGCTGGAACTCACTCCCTGAAAGGGTAGTTGAGGCAGAAACCCTCAACTTATTCAAAAGGAGTCTGGATATGCACCTCAAGTGCCGGAGTCTGCAGGGCTATAGATCAAATGCTGGAAGGTGGGATTAGAATAGATGGATCATTTTTCGGCCAGCACAGACACGATGGGCCAAGTGGCCTCTTTCTGTGCCTTAAATTTTCTTTGATTCTATGACCAAAAGCTTGGTCAAAGGGATGGGTTTCAAGGAGCATCTTAAAGGAGAGAAGAGAGGTTTAGGGAAGGAATTCCAGAGCTTAGGACCCAATGGTTGAGTGATGAACAAGAGGGGTGCTCGAGATCAGAATTAGAGGAGCACAGAGATGTGGGTGGGTTGCGGGGCTGGAGGAGATTACAGAGATAGGGAGCGAGGAGTCCATGGAGGGATTTGAAAACTATTGAACCAGAGAGACTGGTGGCATGATTTAAAAGTAAAATTCAGAAGAACCCTTCTGTACAGCTGTCAATGACCCAACCCATAACACGAGTAGCTTTGTTAATCATTCCACACCCAGTTGGAGCAAATGGCCATCAGTGACCACTGCAGTACAACTGAATAATAGGAATCATTTCGACCAATAAGCTTCTGAAGTGTAGTCACTGGATGAGTCATCTCATGGGTCCACAGTCTCACACTATTACCCCCTTCGTTGAATTTAGTCAATTGAAGCCAACAATTCTACTTATTCGCCTAACAACAGTTTGGCAGGTTGCTGTGAAAAACAATACGTTATTTTCTTCCTAAAGCTGACTCATTGACTTACCTGGAGAGGCAGATGTGTCAACGTGGGATTGGATTCCCTTCTAAATAATTCCTGCAAGTTGATGATAGACATGCAGTGACTGAGTAGAGGGAAGTGACTGAGTTAGCTTGTCTGTCAGCTATGGCTCAGTGGCTAGCCCGCTCACCTTTGCATTAGATGGGTTATGGTTTCATATCCCACTCCATAGGCTTACAGTGTAATACAGTACTGAGGGAGTGCTGCACTGGTGGCGGTGCGATCTTTTGAATGAGACACTAAACTGTCTGTCCCCTATGGACAGCACAGTGGCGCAGTGGTTAGCACTGCAGCCTTATCGCTCCAACGACCTGGGTTCAGTTCTGGGTACTGCCTGTGCAGAGTTTGCAAGTTCTCCCTGTGACCGTGTGGGTTTCTGCCAGGTGCTCTGGTTTCCTCCCACAGCCAAAGACCTGCAGGTTGATAGAGTAAATTGGCCATTGTAAATTGCCCCTAGTGTAGGTCAGTGGTAGGAGAATTGTGGGGATGTGGGATTAATGTAGGATTAGTATAAATGGGTGGTTGATGGTCAGCACAGACTTGGTGGGCTGAAGGGCTTGTTTCAGTGCTGTATCTTTCTCTCTATGGCTCTATATAGGTGGATGTAAAAGATCCTGTAGCACTACTTTGAAGAAGGGCAGGGGAGCTCTCCCCAGTGTCCTGGCCAATATTTATCCCTCAACCAACATCACAAAAGCAGATTATCTGGTCATTATCACATTGCCATTTGTGGGAGCTTGCTGTGCACAAATTGGCTATCATGTTTCCTGCATTACAACAGTGACTATACTTCAAAATCACGTCATTGGCTGTAAAGCTCTTTGGAGCAAAGGCAAAATACTGAAAATGCTGGAAATACTCGGCAGGTCTGGCAGCATCAGTGCAGACAGGAACGGAATTAATGTTTCAAGTCAATGACCTCTAATCAGAACTAGGAAAAGGTAGATATGTAATAGATTTTAAAGAGGTGAAATGAGGCAGGTGGAAAAATAACAAAAGGGAAGATCTGTGATAGGGTGAAAGGCAGGAGAGGTTAATGACAAGAGAATTGGTGAGGAAAAGCCAAAGGAAGTGGTAATGGGACAAGTGAAGAAACAAAAGATGTGTCTGGAGGAGGTGTGAATGGCAGGATCATGAACAGCTGCTGTCAGAAAGCAAAAATAACACTGAAACATGCAAAGAAAAGGAAACAAAATGGGAGCAGAGATTACGATCTAAAATTGTTGAACTCAGTGTTGAGTCTGGAAGGCTCTCGAAGCTGGAGGGCCGATCAGAGGCCTTCCAGCTTGTAAGGAGCAGTAGACTGCAATCGAGGATAAGTAAGGGAGAGGGCGCTTCAAGATAGAGGCACCCTCTCTCCAACTTTTTAAACTTTATTTAAAAAATGGATCTTGCAGTCAGGCCACCCACTGTGTGGGGTGGGGGGGGGGGGTTGTTGTGGGGGAACCCCTCTACAAGATGGCCTGTGGCTGTTCCTGTCCCCAGGCAGGCAGGCAAGGACTCTAGGTCACCCCAGAGTGCTGTTCCCCGCCCCTCCCCGCCACCCCCCCCCCCCACCATGTCTGCCACTGGGAAGCCTCCCCCAGCTCCTAAACTGGTTCCCGCTGCCTGTGGGCCCTGGAGACCTTGAATTGTCCTCAATAGGCTCTTCATGTACAAACAGCCTGGGGGTGGGATGAAGCTGGGAAACCAGCATGCCAGCCAGTGGGGCTATTTTTAGCTCCCATCCACCTCCGTTCTCAACTCTGGCGAGGGCTCAAAATCCTGCCCAATGTTTCGGGTCGATATCCATCAGAACTGGAAGAAATTAGAGATGCAAACAGGTTTAAACAGGTTTAAAGCAAGTACAGAGGCAGGGAACTGTGGGAGGGGAGAAAGGGCAGACCTGTGGAAGGCACGAGTGATAAATAAGAAAAAGGAGATGCTAACGGGACAGGTAAAGAAACAAAAGCTAGAGGTGTAAATGGCAACAACAGAAAAGTCACCAGCACCTGCCTTCCGAGAAAATGGGAGCAGTGATTATGATGTGAAATTGTTGAATTCGATGTTGAGTCTGGAAGGTTGTAAAGTGCCTAATCAAATAATGAGGTGCTGTTCCTGGAGGTTCAGTGGGACAGGGTAGTTGGCCGAGATCGGAGTGGGAGTGGGACAGAGAATTAAAATGGTAAGTGACCGTAACCTCAGGGTTGGACTGGACAGACATGTTCAGCAAAGCAATTACCCAATCTGGTCTCTCCAATGTAGAGGAGACTGAGAGCAGCGATTACAGTACACTGAATTGAAAGAAGTACAAATATTAATGAAAGGACCATTGCAGTTCAAAAGAGATGAAGGATTACAGTCAGTGTGGGTTATAGAGCTAGTCTCATTTACAAAGATATTCTAATCACTGTGAAGCAAATTTGACTGACTGCAAAACCCCTCCTTAAAAATGCAAAAATAAATTGTCACATGATTATATATTTGAACAAGGCTACACAGTCTGCCAAGTTGTCATACAGCACCCCCCCGGTGAAAAATTAACCGCTGTCTTGACTGGTGTTTGACAGGCTCTGTGGGACTAAGATAAATTATTTGACAACAGAATTACATTAAGGAAAAAAGAAACAAAATAAGCCCTTTCTACAATACAAGCAGCCTTGTGAGACATGGGAACAGCATTATGGGACTACTGTTAGCATCTGTTACTGTTAGAAACTGTGGGAACTCTCCTGTAAATCATACTGGAAGTGTACATATGGACTGCAGTTTACTGTAGTCATGGAAACATTAAGTGTCTGTTTTAGTCATCCACTTGGCCAGTTGGTAGCCATCTCCCCTTTGAGTCAAAAGGTTGTAGATTCAAGTCCTGCTCCAAGATGTCAGGTCACTCTCCAAGGCCAATCATCTCAATGTCCAGAATTCTGTCTTGTTAAAAGAGACATTTCCTCTGAATACGTGCTGTTTGGGAGGGGGTGCAGAATGGGAATTAAAGATTTCCCCCAAGGTAATATGTGAGGAACAGGGAGTTATCTTGCTGACTTGGCCAGTATCCAACAAACTAGTTGATCTGTTCAGTTTGCTGTAGTTGCAGAATGTTGCTGCTGTGTTTGCATTTCTGAAGTAATTCATTGTGTGTGGAGCTGTTTCAACAGTATGATGAGGTGTTATACAAATGCAAAACTTTGGAAAATTGTGGGGAAAATATTCAAATGGTCATTGAAAAGAGCCCGGAGGAAATCAGGTGGATGTAAATGATGCTAGGATACTATCTGAAAAAGAGCAGGGTAGTTCTCCCGATTCCTAGGCCAAACTTTACCCCTTAACTAACATCATAGATTTATAGAAATGATAGACTTGTATTTATATAGCACTTTTCACAACTATTGGGCATCTGAAAGCACTTTCTAGCCAATGAGTACTTTTGAAGTACAGTCACTGTTGCAATGTAGGAAATGTGGTGGCCAATTTGCGCACAGCAAGCTCCCACAAACAGCAATGTGATAATGACCAGATAATCTGTTATTGTGATGTTGATTGAGGGATAAATATTGACTAGGAGACGAGGGAGAACTCCCCTGCTCTTCTTCAAAATAGTGCCATAGGATCTTTTGCATCCACCAGAGCATAGAGATGAGAGTGTTATCAACTGAGCCACATATGACAAATGTGAAATAGTACAGAAGGAGGCCATTTGGCCCATTGTGCCTGTGCCAGCTCTTTGGTAGAGCTATCCAATTAATTTCACTCCCTCTGCTCTTTTCCCATTGCCCTACAAATTTTTTCCCTTCAACTATTTATCCAATTCCCTTCTGAAAGTTATTGTTGAATCTGCTTCCACCACCTTTTCAGTCAGTACAATCCTGATTACAACAACTCGCTGTGTAAAAAAAACAAAGTTTTTCTCATGTCACAGCTGGTTCTTTGCCAATCATCTTAAACCTGTGTCCCCAGTTTACTAGCACTCCTGTCACTGAAAACAGTTTCTCCTTAATTTACTCGATCAAAACACTTCATGACTTTGAACACATTTATATGATCATTTAACCCATTGCTGTTTGCGGGATCTTGCTGTGCATAAATTGGCTGCTGCGTTTCCTACATAACAACAGTGACTACACGTCAAAAGTACTTCATTAACTGTAAAGTGTTTTGGGATGTCCTAAGTCATGAAAGGCGCCATATAAATGCAAGTTCTATCTTATCCTTCTTTTAGTAGCAATGATTCCAATTGGTGTCATCTCAGTGTAGGGGGGCTGTGAGTTTATGTAATGTTTTCTTGACTTTTGGGTTATTGATTTTCTGTATAAAAGCAGAGGGATCAGTCTGATTAGAATTTCTATTGTGTGATCAATGCAATGAAATCACTTCAGTGAAAAATAAAAATTGTTTTTAACTCCTCTTGGCTGACCCTAAATAAGACAGCGAGGGGACACATGACAGAGTTCTGAAACAGGAAAACAACAATTTGCATTCATATAGCACATTTAACACAATAAAACATCTGAAAGTGCTTCACAGGGGCATTATCAATACAAATACCCCAGCCACAGGACGAGGTGTATGGGCAGGTGACCAACAGCTTGGTCAAAGAGGTAGGTTTTAGGGAGCATCGTAAAAGAGGAGAGAGAGGTTTAGGGAGGGAATTACAGAGCTTAGTGCCTAAGCAATTGAAGGCATGACTGCCAATGGTGGAGCGATTAAAATCAGGGATGCACAAGAGGCCAGAATTAGAGGAGCGCAGATATCTCGGAGGGTGGTAGGACTGGAGGAGATTACAGAGATAGGGAGGGGATGAGGCCATGGAGGGATTTGAACATGAGGAGGAGAATTTTAAAATTGAGGTATTGCTGGTCCATATAATGGTGAATGTCCTTTTAAACTGGTCAGATTTGTGATGGAAAGTCAAAGCGCCTAAACCCCCTTTTGTGTCACAGGCTATTCAACTAGGAGGCACTACACTGACTCAGAAATGAAGGCTGCTTCAGACGGCTTCACCGCCCCTGGGCTGGGTGGAGGAGAACAAAAAATCATCCAGGGACTCTCCTCCTGAAAGTTTTTTATTCATTCATGAGATGTGGTTGTCACAGCATTTATTGTCCATTCCTAATTGCCCTTCAGAAGGTGGCCTGTTGAATCATGTAAGGCAAGTCTGTCTGGAACATGAACTGACTCAAATGTAATGCTCTGCATGGTTCAATAGCCTGCTGACACTCATGCGACAGAGCTGCCATGCTAAGGATAGCCAGTTGGGAAAGGTACCGGAGACTGCTGGGGTATGTGGGACTAGATCCCAAGAGCCTGCACCCTCAGAAAGTTTCAGGAGACAATAATTGGGCTTGATTTTAGCTCTGTGTAAGTGAACAGGTTTTGAGCTAGTTAAAATCTTGCAATTCTGATTACAGTTCCCGTTCATTCTCATCAGGTAGAATTCCTGAGCCAGTATGGAATTGTGGGCTAACTTGTAACACATTTGCACATCTGCTCTGTGCTCTTTTAGTGTTGGAATATTATTTTAAAAAACTGAACAAGCTAGGGCTCTTACCTCGAGAAAAGAGAATACTGAGGGGTAACTTGATAGACATCTTTAAGATTATGAAAGGGTTTGATAGGTTAGATGTAGAGGAGATATTTCCACCAATGGGGGAGACCAAAACGAAGGGTCATAAATATAAGATAGTCACCAATAAATCCAATCGGGAATTCAGGAGAAACTTCTTTACTCAGAGAGTGGTCAGAATGGGGAACTCGCTACTACTTTCAGACAAATAGCATAGATGCATTTAAGAGGAAGTTTGACAAACAAATGAGGGAGAAAGAAATAGAAGGATATGTTGATGGGGTGAGATGAAGAAGGGTGGGAAGAGGCTCGTATGGAGCATAAACACTAGCATGGGCCAGATGGGCCGAACGGCCTGTGTCTCTGCTGTAAATACTATGTAATTTGATACTCCCACATTCTAAGCTCTTCTTCGTTGTGATGCACACCTGTTCTGTGCTGTTAATTCTATGTAATTCATAAGCTTTAAAGCCTGACTTGAATTAGCTACCCAAGCCACAGCGTTTGGTTGCTGTTAACGTCCTCTTGCTATTTGACGGCATGATTCAGCACCATCTCTGATCAACACTCCACTGCCTCAATTGACATGCAAGCCTTGGATTAGAGCTGTCTCTATCATCCCCAGTATGAGCTGCTGAGGTTCTCTTTAGTCCCCTAACAGTACTTTATTTAAACTCAAATCTCCAAGGTGACTGCCCTGAGCACAGTCCGAGCTGATGATAACTAGTAATTATGGTGCATTTTGCCAATCAATTGGGAGCTATTATGAGAAGGCACATAGCTCTTAAAGAGACAACCTTGCACTCTGAATTCTGTTACAAAATCAGTTGCAAAAAATTCTGATGAATTCCTTGTTCAGATTCTGCGTATTTTTTTATTTTGTTTAGACATTGTGTCTTAGCTGCCTGTGTCTTAACTTCCACGAGGTCCCTTTTACCTATCACCCTTGTGCTCGCTGACCTACATTGCCTCCAGGTTAAAAAACGCCTCGATTTTAACATTCTCATCCTTGTTTTCATATCCCTCCATGGCGTCACCTCTCCCTATCTCTGTAAACTCCTTCGGCCCCACAACCCTCTTAGATCTCTGCATTCCTCCAATTCTGGCCGCATGTGTTTCCCCGATTTTAACTCCTCCACCTTTGACGGCCATGCTTTCAGCTGCCAGGGCACGAAGTTCTGGAATTCCCTCCATAAAGCTCTCTGTCTCTCTCTTTCTCTCCTCCTTTAAGATGCTCCTTAAAATCTATGTCTTTGGCCAAGCTTTTGGTCACCTTTCCTAATGTCTCCTGTGGCTCGGTGTCAAATTTCATTTGCTAACGCTCCTGTGACGCACTTTGGGATGTTTTACTATGTTAAAGGTGCTATATAAATGCAATATTTAGTTGTTGATAAATAAACACAGGAGATGACACCAGGGTGGTCTGTGTCCTTTAAATTGATGTGTAGGCTTCAGGTTCATAACACAGAACATCTCCAAGGTTGAAATGAATAGGAACATGGAAACGTAAGAAATAGGAGCAGGAATAGGCCATTCGGCTGTCGAGACTGCTCCACCTTTCAAACAGTTCATGGCTGATCATCTACCTCCATGCCATTTTTCCCCACTATCCCCATATCCCTTGAAGGAGGTCATCTAACCTCTATGGATGGTTCTGCTAATCATTGGATCATGGCTGATCTATATCTCAACACAAATTTTTCGCCTTTCTCCTTATCACTCAGTAACTTTACCCAATGAAAATCTGTTCATGTCAGTCTTGATAATTTCAACTGACCCCAGCTATCAACAGCTTTTTGGGGGAGAGAGTTCCAGATTTCCACTAGACTTTGTGTGAAGAAGTGCTTCCTGTCATTGTCTCTGAATGGTCTAGCTCTAATTTTGAGGTTATGCCTCCTTGTTCTGGACTCGTGCACCAGCGGAAATAGTTTCTCTCTATCTACCCTATCAAATCCTTTAACCATCTTAAAACCCCCTAACTGGATCACCCCTTATTCTTCTCAACTCAAGGGAATACAAGCCTCGTCTATACAACATTGTAATTCAAGCCTCTTAGCCCCAGTATCAGTCCTGTGGATCTCCGCTGCACCCACTCTGAGACTTTGCATATAGTCCTGGCAATCATTCAATGTGAACACTGGGACATAGTGTGCAGGATGGAATTACAGCACCACCTAATTTGAATATTATAATCAAGTTTCTGGTTGGCTCGATCAGGTGACCCTTTCCTGAAAAGGTACAGTGTGAATGGAGATTTGAAGGATCGGCCTGCTACCCAGTTCTTTATTCAGGCTTCACCAAGTTATAGCTGAAATCTGAGTGAATCCAAGCAAAAAACCTACCCTGCTGTCTCCAGAAGAGCATATTCAACACAACGTTTTACAAGGAGTAAAATATTTCAAATGCTGGAAATCCGAAATGAAAAGAGAAAATGCTGCAGACACTCAGCATGTCAGGCAGCATAGAGAGATACAGCACTGAAACAGGCCCTTCGGCCCACCACGCCTGTGCTGACCATCAACCACCCATTTATACTAATCCTACATTAACCCCATATTCCCTACCACATCCCCACCTTCCCTCAATTCTCCGACCACCTACCTACACTAGGGGCAATTTACAATGGCCAATTTACCTATCAACCTGCAAGTCTTTGGCTGTCGGAGGAAACCGGAGCATCCGGCGGAAACCCACCTGGTCGCACGGAGTACTTGCAAACTCCGCACAGGCAGTACCCAGGTCGCTGGAACTGTGAGGCTGCGGTGCTAACCACTGTGCCCTATTTGTAAGGAGAGAAGGACAGAGTTAACGTTTCATGTCAATGACCTTTCATCAGAGCTTTATTACATTTATTTGAAGACACATGACGTAAAAGTCTCAATGAGCAGTCTCATTACAGCCCAGATTGCTGTACCAGATGAGATGCAGGGCCCAATTCAGCTTTCCTCCCCATCACTAACTTAAATTTACCAAAAGCATGTTTTCATTAGAGAACAACCCCTTCAGTTTGGGCTTTGCTCTTTTTAGAGGAACGCCTCAGTATGAATGGGGAAAGGGCCCAAACTGACACCTGTGGGTTTGATTGGAAAAAGAACCAAACCCTTTGAGCACCTCGAGGCCTCCAGCCATTCCATAGCCTACAGCCACGCAACTGGATAACATCCCCAAAGCAGAAGGCAGCAGTGTGGGAGAAATCCCCCACCAACTTTAATTGTGGGTTTATAACCTTTATCGAGGTTCAGAAAGACAAGCCATGAAGAGAGCTCTCAAAGACAAAGACTGGAGTATTGACAAAGATCTACAGATAAATAGATACCATGTGACAGTCAGCATTTTGATATTATCTCCATTAGTGTCTGAGCTGTGTGTCACAAGTGGATTGTGGTCACCCTCACACATTCTGCTCACATGCCCTCGTGTTTAGCACTCTTGTTATTGGCAGCAACTGCAGAAAAAGAACCTATTCACGTAGCATATTTCGATTTTGTGATACCATGTTTAAAAAATAATAAATTACGAGAGACTTGAGCACAAGATCAAGGCTGACAGTGCAGTGTAAAACTGAGGGAGTGCTGCAATGTCAGAGGTGCCGTCTTTCAGATGAGATGTTAAATTGAGGACCTGTCTGCTCTCTCAACAACAACAACATATTCATATAGTGCCTTTAATCCTCCAAGGCACTTCACAGGAGCATTACATAACAAAATATGACACTGAGTCACATAAGGAGGTATTAGGGTAGGTGGTCTGGTCAAAGCTTGGTCAAAGAGGTAGGTTTTAAGGAGTGTCTTAAAGGAGGAGAGAGAGGTGGAGAGGCGGAGAGTTGTAGGGAGGGAAATCTAGAGCTTAGGGCCCAGGCAACCGAAGGCACAGTGACTAATGGTGAAGCAATTAAAATCAGAGATACACAAGAGGCCAGAATTAGAGGAGCGCAGATATCTTGGAGGGTTGTGGGGCTGGAGGAGATTAAAGAGATAGGGAGGGGGCGAGGCCACAGAGGGATTTGAAAACAAGGATGAAAATTTTAAAATCAAGTAGATATATAATATCCCATGGCACTGTTTCAAAGAAGAGCAGGGGATTTCTCCCTGGTGTCTTGGATAATATTTATCCCTCAACCAATATCACAAAAAAAAATTTGATGTCTGGTCATTATCACATTGCTGTTTGTGGGATCTTGCTGTGCGCAAATTGGCTGTTGCGATTCCTACATTACAACACTTCAAACAAAGTATTCATTGTCTGCAAAGTGCTTTGGGACATCCTGAGATCCTAAAAGGTGCTATATAAATGTATGTCTTTCTTTCATTGCATTTCGGCAATGCGTTATCAAGGGGTGCCTGAGAGCCGGCCCTAAAAGAGCTTTGTTACATTCTAGGCTTTGACCAGAGAAAATCAGCCGTCCTGTGGCAAAAAAAAACAAAAATAAAACAGAACAGAAAAGAAGCCTTTGAAGGCAGCAGCACTAAGGGAACAAAGGCTTTGTCCCAGGCCTAATTTTTTATGCCTGGACTAAATGGCTTGTATAAATCAGAGTCATTTTGCTCCTGTCTACTTTAAACATTCACTTTCCCTCACTGTAGTGAGATCAAATGGTGGGATGAAAAGAATCCTTTTCCAGAATGAATATAATTAAGAAACAAAGGGCGTATAATTTGAAACTTATAAGACTGCTTTCATGTTTTTGGGTTAGCAGTTCAAAAGGAAAGCATTCCAACAGACAATTAAGTCTAGTGTTTGACAGAAGGGGTTGGATGGCCTCCAAATAGTCCCTTCTTGGCTGTAATCAATGCCGACAGAATGAATGGATGTAGCTACGGAGCAACCGTGACTATTCTCCCTGCCCCCACCAATCCACACCACCCCCCCCACCCCCGAAACCTCCCACCTTCCCACCTCAGTGTCATCCAAGAATCATTGAGCTCCAGCACCAAACTGCTCAGTCAAGCAATTATTTTTTGTGTGTGAGCAATGAAGCTAATTAGCACCGTAACAATCTGCTTCACAGCATCAATGGTTAACCCCCAGACCCTGTCACTACCCCTTTGTGACATCCGACTGTCAGCCTGCTTGTTACCAGGACAAGCAGTGTGACCGCAGTCGCTGGAGGTTGGGGTGGCCACCCCTGCAGGATTGTCCTGGAGTCTTGGGGTATTCAGGGTATTAGTCATCCTGGACACTGCTGAGAGCAACTCAGGAGAAATATCAGAGAGGACACTAAAATAATTGCATGTTCTTTTTTCATTTTCTTTGAACCGTTTTGTTTCTTTAGTGATAAAGATATTACAGATAGAGAAAAACAGGCTGAGTGGGGCGGCTGGAGGCGGGAGGCCATAAGGCAAATTATCCAGGAATGCATCCAACCGGAGTTGGCAAACCCTAGACGGTAATTGAGTGTTGAACTGAGCCATTCAGGACCTAAAGGGTTAAATTGTGATAACATGTGTAAACTTGACTTGTATTCCCTTCAGTGTGGAGGCAACCATGCCTTCAGATGCCGAGGTCACAAAGTCTCCCTAAACCTCTCCTTCTCTCTCACTCCTCCTTTAAGATGCTTCTTAAAACCGAGCTCTTTGATCAAGCATTGTGGCCACCTGTCCTAATATCTCCTTACAAGTCTCAGCGTCAAATTTTGTTTGTGAAGTGCCTTAGGATGTTTTACTATGTAAAAGGGCGCTATAGAAATTCAAGTTGTTGTTGCAGGGTGTATAAACGAAGATGGGCTGAATGGCCTTTCTCATCTTGCATGATGCACATGGCAGTCTGGAAATCCAGTGATGGGATTTACATGCCAGATTAGATACACGATAAAGATTTAAATCTGTCACAGATATAATCCAGACGGTGCACATTTCCCACTTTGGCGGTTACTCAGTGGCAAGTGACTCATGTTTGTTTGGATTCTGTACTTCTCTGATTTTATCATTGAGGATGTTAAGCTTGCAGTGGGAGTTTTGCACAGCCCATCCGTCCCCTGCTAAACCACATGTGGTTGAATCATACTGAGATCACAAAATCCGGTGGTGGGACTTTTACAATCAGCTCTACCCCTTTGTCTGCTAGAGGAGCTGATTCAAGTTGCACAGGTGGCCAGGTAGCCCCAGCTCAGCCGAGTGGTCCATTCCTCAGGTGCCAGTGCTGGCAGGCTGTTCAACAGTGGAAAGCATCGCAATTCCAACAGGTGTGGACTCTCCAGCAGAGGTCACTGGACGTGATCCAGAGTGGGATCCCTGGTTTATTCCTCCCATTACCCTTCCCCCCACACCCTCCCCTCCATCCTCTCTAGCTTGGGGTACTGAAGCCAAATTGTGGAACCTCAATTGCTAATCCTGGCTCAGATGGACTAGTCAATCAGGTCTCCTTTCGCTGAGTTCTACAATGTGTGTGTAGTTAACTCATCGAGTCACTGCAGGCGCAGCTATTTGTCTCTTTCTGTGCACAGGAGTTGCAGAATGTCCCAGATCTGAGTGCTGCTCTGCACTGGGTTGGCAGTCCAGCTGCTGTAATCGACTGCAGTACACCTGAGCTGGAGAGGGGAAAGGAGATTGCCCAGCACTTGTCCCCTCTGCACTGGATCGCAGATCAGTAACAACAACAACTGGCATTTATATAGCACCTTTAACAGAGTAAAATGTCCCAAGGCGCTTCACAGGAGTGTTATGAAACAAAATTTAACGCCGAGCCACATAAGGACAGGTGACCAAAAGCTCGGTCAAAGAGGCAGGTTTTAAAGAGCATTTTAAAGGAGGAGAGGTTTAGGGAAGGGATTCCAGAGCTTGGGGCCCAGACAGCTGAAAGCACAGCCGCCAATGGTGGAGCGATTAAAATCAGACCTGCTGCAATATTTCTGGAAGAGACCTGGGAGTCTAAGAAGACTCAACACTAAACACTTCCAAACTATGCAGAGCAGCAATCAGCAAAGCCCATAGGATATTGAACTAGGTAGAATCCAAGCCAGAGGAGGAGATGACCCAAAGTTGGAGAGCTCCAGCCAAGCTGCACTTTGAATAACAATTAAACCAGAGAGATTTCAAAGTGCTGGAGGCATTGCAGAGAGGAACCTTAAGGCTAATCATCAGAGTCATGGATCTGAGTCAGGAGCAAAAACTGGGGATACTGAAGCTTCCTATCCTGGTGATTCTTTACAGGTAGAGAAAATTAACTCAGAATATTGCCCTTTGGGCAGCACAGTGGCGCAGTGGTTAGCACCGCAGCCTCACGGCTCCAGCAACCTGGGTTCGATTCTGGGTACTGCCTGTGTGGAGTTTGCAAGTTCTCCCTATGACCGTGTGGGTTTTCGCCGGGTGCTCCGGTTTCCTCCGCCAGCCAAAGACTTTCAGGTTGATAGGTAAATTGGCCATTGTAAATTGCCCCTAGTAGGGGGATGTGGCAGGAATATGGGATTAATGTAGGATTAGTATAAATGGGTGGTTGATAGTTGGCACAGACTCAGTGGGCAGGACCTGTTTCAGTGCTGTATCTCTAAATAAATAAATTGCAGGAGTAGAACTAAATTCAAAGTAGAGAAGGGTAATTTTTGGACTGATATCAGGAAGTGTTCCTTTACACACAATGAGTGATCAACATGTGGATAAATTCCAGAGAGAGCATTGGAGGTACCAACCCTGGAATTATGTACAGAACAATGAGGCTCTACAATAGGGGAATGTTAGCAACTCTCCGGATGGATGAATTAGATGGGCTGAATGGCCTTTCTCATCTGCCATTATCCTGTGATCTTGTGTGTAGAGGTGTCACGATCGGGCTGACCTGCACTGCACCCCATGGTCAAATAGCTTGCTGACACTTGCTGTTTATGCTCACACATAAACAATTGGCACCTTTGCAAAGTGGCAGAGAGTGTTGGGGTTTGTGGAATTACATCCCAAAAAGAGTCAGTCAGTGCTTCAGGTGAGAACCATCTAATTGAGGTGCTTAAGACGATTAAAGGATTTGACAGGGTCGACAGAGAGAAACTGTTTCCTCTGTTGGGGAGAGTCCAGAACAAGGGGTCATAACTTAGAATTAGAGCCAGGCCGTTCAGAGGTGATGTCAGAAAGCAATTCTTCACACAAAGGGGAGTGGAAATCTGGAACTCTCTCCCTCAAAAAGCCGTTGATGTTGGGGGGTCAGTTGAAAATTACAAAACTGGGATTAATTGATTTTTATGAAGCAAAGGCATTATAGGTTATGGAACCAAGGACAGTAATGGAGTTAAGATACAGATCAGCCATGAGCTCATTGAATGGTGGAACAGGCTCGAGGGGCTGAATGGCCTCCTCCTGTTCCTGTGTTCCTAAGGAAAGGCTCGAAAAATGGAACCTAAAAGCTGGTTTTAAGTGAGAGCTGTGTATAATACTGCTGCAGAGTACAGCACACCAAGCCCTGTTGATAGTTCTCAGTGCTTTGAATGATTGTATAATTACAGCTGCATTGTTATAATGAGAAACCCACCTTGATCGGTATAAACGCTGCTGAATGCTTTTTCTCTTTCCCATCAACAGGACTAAGTAGGAGTTAACAGCTGTCACTTTCTGCAACAAGTACCAGCACAGAGATGTGGCAAAGCCTGTAACACCCTGTGCTTCCTAACTGGAGTGGAACTGTGGAGACTGCCAGCAGTCGCTGTCCTCCCACATAATGGGGTATGTAAGAGAGCAGTGAGACAATGGACTGACTGTCCAGTCCCGCCCTCGGACCTGCAGTTACTACGCACAGCGCATCTCCTGTCTGATTCAACAAAGTGGAAGTAGGCTCGCATTTTTCCTTTACATCCTGCGATGAAAATATTTTTATTTGTAAACAGAAGGATAAATGACGCCCCTGTAATTCCCCATATTACACAGGGAGAACAGGAGAGGGAGAGAGGATCGTACTAATATATAGAAACTGGAGGAGGCCATTCGGCCCCTCTAATCTGTTCCGCCATTCAATTAGATCAAGGGTGATCTGTACCTTAACTCCATTAACCCTGTTTGGTTACGATTCCATTAATACCCGTGTCTAACAAAAATCTATCAAGCTCAGTCTTGAAATTTTTAATTGAGAGGATTTCTCTGGGGCTTGTAATTAGGGATGTCCAACTTTAGCCAAGGTTAAACCCACACGGGGAGTGGCATCAAAGCTTGGGTAATTCATCTGCTGATAAAAATACACTGAAAGCCTCAAGAATTAATGCCTTCCCTTTCGTGAGACATGGAAATGGGGAAGGGAGCAGGAAGAGATATTACAACAAAGCTGTTGCACAAACTCCCTTCTAACAGGGGTGTATTAGGCATAATGTTTGATTTCTGGTGAAAGTTCAGATCTAAAATGTTCCTCTATTGTTCTTCTGTCAGCTGTGGCTCAGTGGGTTGAACTGTCAGCTCTGAGCCAGAAAGTTATGGGTTCAAGTCTATTACAGACAGACTGAAAACAGTGTGTTTCAAAAAAAAAACAGGCGTTTTTAACCCCTGGGTGCTTTGGTTATCAAGAACAGACAAACAACAGGTTTTCTTGTAAGATTAAAAGATAAATGTTTATCATACAACACCCAAAATATACACAACAACACCCACTCTCACACTCAAACAGATACATACACACTCAAGAAAAGATAGCAATTATAAAGATAAAAGCAAAATACTGCAGATGCTGGAAATCTGAAATAAAAACAAAAAAATGCTGGAAATACGCAGCAGGTCTGGCAGCATCCGTGGAGAGAGAAGCAGAGTTAACGTTTCAGGTCAGTGACCCTTCCTCAGTTCTGATGAAAGGTCACTGACCTGAAACATTAATTAAAAAGATAATATGCGTCAGGTCTGATGATTTGTAAAGAGTTCTCTGTTAAACTTGCTTTACCCCAAGGTGAAGACTCGAAATGGTGCAGGCCTGTAATCTTTTCGCTTGTTCACTTGGGAGATTTTGAAAGATAGATGCACTGTTGCCCACTGCTCTTGTTTCATTCCAACCAAAGGTCGATGTCAAAGTCCTTGTACAATTTCACAGGTAGGGAGTTCAAGGCCAACTCTAGTTACTGCCCACATGTAGTTCAAAGCTGATAGGACCCTGCCCGAGACTTTCTCTTCGATGACATAGATGGATTTCTTCTCTGTCTTTGTCTGCCCAGAAAATATCTCTTTAAAAACTCCTAGGGCCAGATTTATTATCATCTTGACAGCAGGTTTCATGGTGGGGAGGGCCGGAGAATCAGGGCAGAGTTACCTGTCATGGAACCCGACACCAGGAATCCTGGTTCCAATTCTACTGGGGGCGGGAAAGGTCGATGATGACCTTCCTGCCCAGAAGCCAAATAAGGGCCTCTTCCCACCAGGATCTTACTAGCGGTGGGGGGAGTAGGCCTCTGCTGTGTGGGGAGGATGCCATGGAAAATGAGGCATGTTCCCTGTGGGCTTGGCGGGGTTCCTCCTTCATGAGCAATTTGTGGCCCACGGAAGACCCCACCAGGAACAAATGTATCCCATGGGACCCCCGCGCCCCCCCCCCCAACCAAATGCCCAACCTCTCACTGTGGCCTTCAGGACTGGCCCTGGTGACCCCTCCTCACTTACCTGAGGTCCAGGGTTCCAGTGCTGGACCTGGGTCCGAGGCCTCTGCAGATTTTAAAGGAGAGTAGGGGGAGTTATTCCAGTCTCCAGGCCAATATTTATCCCTCAATCAATATCACCAAAACAAAACAGATTGATTTTCTGGTCATTATTACATTGCTGTTTGTGGGAGCTTGCTGTGTGCAAATTGGCTGGTGGGTTTTCTACATTACACTTAAAAAATACTTTATATACATTACGCCTTGATTTTAACATTCTCATCCTTGTTTTTAAATCCCTCCATGGCCTTACCCTCCCTCTTTCTGTAACCTCCTCCAGCCCCACAACATTCCGAGGTCTCTGCTCTCCTCTAATTCCGGCCTATTGAGTATCCTCGATTTTAATCGTTCCACCATTGTTGGCCATGCATTCAGCTACTAAGGCCTTAAGCTTTGGAATTCCCTCTCTAAACCTTTCCACCTCGTTATCTCTCCTTCCTCCTTTAAGGCACTCCATGATTCCGCTTTGACCAGCTCCCCTTTTATCTGCTTATGAGGCTCAGTGTCATATAATGCCTCTGTGAAGCACCTTGGAACATTTTATTACATTAAAGGTGCCATATAAAAGCAAGTTTTTGCTGTTGTTGTTGCAGGCTTTTTGGACAGCCTGAGTTTTGAAAGACGCTATACAAATGCAAATCCTTTCTTTCAGGTGCCAACTGACCCGCAATTCCTGGGGGCTTTTTCTTCCAGTTTGTACATGTGCCCAAATGTGAATATGAGTGGGTTGTAGCAGAGTGAATTCTGTTCGACTTCCTTTCACAGCCCTCTTCCTCAATCCTACTGAAACAAAAAAGATTTGCATTATATAACGTCTTATCACACCTCTCGAAAAACAACTCAAAAATTCCACAATGAATTGCTTTAAAGTGCGATGACTTTTGTTCTGCAGGCAAATGCAGCAGTCATTCTGCGCACTATAAAATCCCACAAATATCAGTGAGATGAATTGGATGTGGTTTCCTGGTGATGTGGGCTGAGTGAGAAATGCTGGCCAGGATGGTGAGGGCCTCAGCATCTAGTCTGGAGCAGGCAGAGAAGGGCCTCTGTTAAATTCTCACCCAAAGGACAGCACTTGCAATGTTGCGGTGAATTCAGTGTCCACACTGCAATGTCAGTTTAACTAATCCCCCACCAAGCACCTTCTGACTCAGAGGCTACAGTGCTTTCCCTGAGCCAGCCCCACTGGCCACCCATGTGTCCAAGACACGTCGATCTGCAAGGCAGTCTCGCACTCAATGTGTAAAGTATAATAGCATAGAGGTCCTTTAAAATAAACCCAAAAGGAGTGTCAGCTGGTGCCTCAATTGGAAGCACTCTCACTTCAGATTCTCTAGGTTCAAGTCCCACTCCAGGACTTGGGCACATAAGTCATGGCTGATACTCCATTGCAGTACTGAGGGAGTGCTGCATCGTCAGAGGTGCCATCCTTCGGAGGAGTCGTTTTTTATTTATTTAGAAATACAGCACTGAAACAGGCCCTTCGGCCCACCGAGTCTGTGCCGACCAACAACCACCCATTTATACTAATCCTACATTAATCCCATATTCCCTACCACGTCCCCACCATTCTCCTACCACCTACCTACACTAGGGGCAATTTACAATGGCCAATTTACCTATCAACCTGCAAGTCTTTGGCTGTGGGAGGAAACCGGAGCACCCGGCAGAAACCCACGCGGTCACAGGGAGAACTTGCAAACTCCGCACAGGCAGTACCCAGAACCGAACCCGGGTCGCTGGAGTTGTGATGCTAACCACTGCGCCACTCCAATAAATCAAGGTTAAACCAAGGTTAAACCACAGCCATGTCTGCCCTCTCAGGTGGACGTAAAAGCTCCTGTGACACTATTTGAAGAAGAGCAGTGGAGGTAGAGTCATAGACTCATAGAGTTATACACAGAAACAGGCCCTTCGGCCCATCGTGTCTTTGCCAGCCATCAAGCACCTAACTATTCTATCCCATCTTGGCCCGTAGCTGGACCCCGGGGTCCAGGCCAATATTTATCCCTCAATCAACATCACAAAGAAAACAGTGGATTTGGTCATTATCACATTGCTATTTGTGGGAGCTTGCTGTGCGCAAAACTGGCCCCTGTGTTTCCTGCATTACAGAAGTACTTCATTGGCCATAAAGTGTTTTGAGACATCTGGTGGTCATGAAAGGTGCTATGTATATGCAAGTCATTTTTTTAAGAAAAAGCCTCTCATTTCCCATCAGAGACAGCTTGTGCTCCAAAACCTCCCGCCTGCTTCACTTCAGCTGTCAACAGTTCACTTGATGTTGCTCAGGAAGTCTACCCACTCCACCCCTAAATTGGAGCTGTTGGAGTCACAACCTGACACAAGTAGTCAATGTGATAATTGCTTTTAACATGCTCATTCACTTTGCTGAAGAACTTTCTGTTCCCTTCCTTCACTCAAATCCACCAAAGTAAATACAATTCTCACTCCATATGTGTCTGTTTCCTTTTAATGAAATCACAGTGTTGTCAGCTGAAATCGGAAATACAGACACCAGACCAGTTACTCCTGAGACTGTTATTAAGTTATTTGGTTCTGACTTTCTCCCGGAAGGTTGCTGACTGTTGCTGGGGTTTGGTCCCAGGGGTTCCCCTGCCCTTTCAGAATCTAACTCAGCTGGCCATTCGGCCAGGAATTGGAGCCAACTGTGGTCACATGAGTTCGCTTCAGTCAGCTGCAGTCAATCATGTTAGACCTGCCCCCGCATCTGGGAACCAACCGTATTTTAAACTCAAGGAAGAGCAGTCTACAATCCCGTTGTCGGAATAAGGGAATTGGCATGTAGGGAGCATGTCCTGTGCATCCAGAGACCAGCTGCTCCCTTCGGCTCTGAGTGTTAAATTGGGAAGGCACCAAATGGAGATAACTCTCCTGAAGCAGAAAGTAAGAAGGAACCTGCATTGATATAGTGCCTTTTACGGCCACAGGAGGTCCCTAACATGCTTTAAGGCCAACAGAGTACACGATCGAGCGATAGTACAGATTTAAAAGCTTTCATGTGTGAGTCTTGGCAGTGAGTGTGGCCAAGCCATTCGACAGTGGAGGCATCACAACTGAATCTGATTATTGCCCTCACAATCACACACAGATATTTTCCAGCAGGAATCATTGGCTAGCAGCCCAGGAGCTGCAAGCCTGGCAGATTTAATCCTCCTTCAATTAAAGGCACTGAGACCAATTGTAGTTGTATCCCAGCTGAGATCATCTAACCAGCCTAGACTGGAGCTTGAACCCTAGGACCTCGTATAAATATATCAGAGAGGACTTGGCCAGCTTTTGAAATATCACAAGAATGCGTCGAGTCAAGGAAAACTAATCCGCCCATTGAGCTCATTGTTCCATTGAGACATGCAATCCTTCCCATCTCGAGTTGCCAACTCTGGTTGGACGTATTCCTGGAGGTTCCATCACATGACCTCCTGCCCCCAACCACTCCGCCCCCACTCTCGTGCCATTGGTCACCCAAAATATCCATCCTCTTGGCACCCCCACCTTCCCATGGCCAATTGAAAAGCAAAAAGGGCTTCACATTACCCGATTGGATGATCCTTGACTTGTCAATCAAAGCGCCTTTTTCCCATGACCAATATTTTTGTAACTAATAAACAAAAAAAAGTGTCCAAATGTTTTTAAAACATATTTTTCATTGGCGCTATTATTTTTTAGCTGGGTTTCTCACAGCAGTGACTTGTAGATTAATCTTTAATCCCTGGAGACTCCAGCACAATCACAGAATAGACAATGATGGAATGATAGAACATAGAAGGAGGTCATTCAACCCATCGTGCATGTGCTAGCTCTTTGAAAGAGCAAATCCAATTAGTCCCATTTCCCTGCCCTTTCCCCACAACCCTTACAGTATTTATTCAATTCCCTTTTGAAAGTTACTATTGAATCTGCTTCCACCACCCTTTCAGGCAGCGCATTCTAGATCACAACAACTCACTGTGTAGAAAACGTTCACCTCATCTCCCCCTCTTGTTCTTTTGCCAATTACCTTAAATCCTTGAGGGTTTGCAACCCTGCACCCACCACACTTTCTAACTCCCTCGTGAATGACTCCAGGGATTTTGTTTTCACTACTCTACCCAAAGGATCACTCCAGTCAATGATGTTGATGCTTCAGAGCTTGTTAACAGTGAAGGAGACTCTTACACAGAGGGTGTGTAGTCTTTGCAATCACAGCACAAACATGCTGGGGGGAAAAAACTAACTGTTAATTAGGCTTTTCAAAAGTAAACATTGGAACGTAACAGAGCTGGGCAGATAGTGCATCACACCACAATAGCTACAGCTGTTAAAAGGACTATGAGCACCCATAATTAAAAGGAAACGCATTTGAAAGTGGCAAGGTAATTAACATGCAGATATCCACTCATCCAAAACAGGTGGGAATCAGTCTGACTCGTGAAATCAACTGTAAAGTTATAGAAACACGGGTAATGTGGTGGGAAAAGAGAGAAGGAAAGGGAGAAAGACAACTGACCATCCCCAGGGTTGTCACCTGAGTATTAATGACCTATTCATGCAATGGAACCACCATTAATACGATGTTTAATATTGATAAGGGTGTGTGTACCCCACTACACAATCTGTCACACAGCAAACCTATTTCTTAATATTCACCCTGCATTAGGCCCAAAAACAACAATTTGCATTTATATAGCACCTTTAACATAGTAAAGCACTTCACCGGAGTGTTATCAAGCAAAAATTGACACTGAGGTACATAAGGAGATATTAGGACAGTTGACCAAAAGCTTGGTCAAAGTGCTAAGTTTTAAGGAAAATCTTAAAGGAGGGGACAGTTGGTGAGGTTTAGGGAGGGAATTCCAGAGCCTGGGGCCTTGACAGCCATTGGTGGAGCAATTAAATTCAGGGATGCGCAAGAGAGCAGAATTGAAGGAGCTCAGAGATTTCGGAGGTTTGTAGGTCTGCAGGAGGTTACAGAGATAGGGAGGGGGCAAGGTTATGGAGGCACATTAAGGAGACCTGCTTTGAACATTGTGGTGGCATGCTGGCATTTTGTGCCATGTGTTAGCTTGTGGATTCACACTCATGATTCCTCATCTCATCACCCTATCTTCTTCCCTTCCCTCCTGAAGGTGCTGTTCCACAACCTCTTAGGTCCAGGTGGTCATTCTTCATGTGTGTGCCTAGCATTGGGGTTCATTCAGCATGCTATTCGACTTTGGGGGGATGCATCACAGTTAAATCATGCCCTGTGCTTGATTCAGGTGTTTAGAAATGGTCTTTGGAATTTCAATGGGAGGATGCGATTGGATGTTTACTGTCAATCCCCAGACTTGAGTTCTTAGTCCATGCTGATCTGAGCACAGGTAACAGATGAAATGCTGCAAGTGTGGACATTGAGATGTTAAACTGAGACCCCTGTTTACCCTCTAAAAGATCCCATGGCCACCATTTCAAGAGGAGCAGGGCAGTTCGCCCCAGGCTAATATTTATCCTTCAACCAACAACACAGATTGTCTGGTTATTATCACATGGCTGTTTGTGGGAGCTTCCTGTGTGCAAATGGCTGCCATATTTAAAAGTAATTAACAGGCTGTAAAGCGCTTTGGAACGTCCTATGTTTGCGAAAGACACTATATAAATGCAAGTCCTTTCTTTTCATTGGGAGTTAGGGCTGTGTTGGGTTGGCAGTCAGTACTGCCATAGAGGAGCAGCTTGCCAACATTTTAATCTCCAGGCTTCCACGTGAAAGAAAGGCCATTGTACTAAGGCAGTGAGAGGGGAGTCACACCCCAGTGTGAGCCAACACCTTCAGGAGAAAATCAGGAAATAGCAAAATGTTACCAGTTCCATCTCCCAAAAAACCTAAGTCTCCTAAAAGAAGGAATCTTGAACAATTGGAATGACAGTGCGACCATATAACAGCCTGGTGCGGAATCATCTTAACGACTGATGGTCAGTTGTTTCTGTGCAATACACCAGAATCTCGAGCTGATCTCATTAATCTGAGCATCTGCCACAGATCTGGCTCTGAAGGCTTAGCAAGTGACAGAGAGTGATGTCTCCCTTCTGCACAGCTTTGTACTACAGGAGAAGAATTGCTTATTATGAAAAGTAAGCACATTTGTTGTTGTACTACTCAGCGTAGCCACCAGTGGGCCTGCAACTTATGACTACGACCTTCCCAAAATCTTCGTCCACAAAGAAATGCCAAGAGACCCAAGAGACTATTAAATGTCTATTACATGAAGTCCATTTATAGAGAAACTGGCAGATATTCTGTGGCGCTGTTAAATAAAAACAACTACATTCATGGGACTTGGGCGTCGCTGGCAAGGCCAGCATTTATTGCCCATCTCTAGTGCGCTTGAGAAGATGGTGGGGAGCTGCCTTCTTTGACTGCAGTCCGTGCAATAAAACTACACCCACAGTGCCATTTGAGAGGGAGTTCCAGGATTTTGACCCAGCGACAATGAAGGTATGGCTGACATTTCTCCAAGTCAGGATGGTGTGTGACTTGGCGGGGAACATGCACATGGTGGTGTCCCCATGTACCGGCTGCCTTTGTCTTTCTGGGTGATGGAGGTTGAAGGTTTGGGAAGTGTTGCTGAAGGAGCCTTGGCGAGTTGCTGCAGTGTATTTGGTAGATAACAGGTGACGTGGTATTGAGGCATAAAGTCCGACATGGTGCATTCACCCAGTTTGCAAAGCAAAGTGTGCCTCAATTCTCTCTCCCCTTTATTTAAGTTTAGTTTAGTTTAGTTTAGTTTAGTGATACAGCACTGAAACAGGCCCTTCGGCCCACCGTGTCTGTGCCGACCATCAACCACCCATTTATACTAATCCTACACTAATCCCATATTCCTACCACATCCCCACCTGTCCCTATATTTCCCTAACACCTACCTATACTAGGGGAAATTTATAATGGCCAATTTACCTATCAACCTGCAAGTCTTTGGCATGTTCTTAGCATCTCCCTCGTCCTCATGCTCTCCACTCTTGACCTCTTGTCAGGCAATTCCAATGGCTGAGTGGCCTACCCGCAGACTTCCCCATTGATTTACTTGGGTGTATCCTCCTTACCCTCACTGACGCAATCAAATCTAAACTTGTCCAATGGAAAATCTTTGTTGCACAGAGGTTTAACCTGCGAAGTCTTTTAAAATAAACAGAAAAGGTATTTTTTCCCTTATGTGAGTTGTCATTCTGAACATCTGAGAATTATATATTAAAATGGAGCATCACACCGAGCTAGTATGATGTAGTCGTCAGCCGCTCAATTGCCAACTCTGGTTGGATGTCTCCCTGGAGGATTTATCATGTGACTTCCTGCTGCCAACTGCCCCACCCCCACGCACCCGGCATTGGTTGCCCAACACATCCAGACTTCCCACAGCCAATCAGAAAGTGACCAAACTCTCTGTTACCCAATTGGATGATTCTTGGCTCTCATTTAAATAAACCTTACTCCATCAATTGCCATTTTTAAAAATACTTAATGCACAGTAAAATAAAAAAAACACAATTTTTTTGGACTTATACTCACATAGCACTTTTTGCAACATCCCAAAGTTTTGTTCAGCCAATGAGATATTTTTGAACTGTAGCTACTGTTGTAATGTAGGAAATGCACCAGCCAATTTGCACACAGCAAGCTCCCACAAACAGCAATAAGATAATGATCTAATAACTTCCCTGCTCTTTTCAATATAGTACCATAGCATCTTCTATATCCACCTGAAGCGGGTAAAGTTTAACACCACATCTGAAAAACTGCACCTCCAACAGTGCAGCAGTCCTCTGCAGTGTCAGCCTAGATGTTTGTGCTCAAGTCCCTAGAGTGGTACTTGAACCTACAATTGCCTGACATAGAAGTGAGAGCACTAGCAATGATAACATCCATTTTTAAAAATGCTCATTGTTTCTTTTTCTCCCGGATTTTTGCTGGCCGCAGAGTACTGGACATTAATCTTCAATTCCTGGAGATTCCAGAGCAATCCTGGAGGGTTGGCACCCCCTAGTTCAGGGGTGGGGTGGGGGTTGGTTAGACATAGACAGAATCCCTGAACGTTGCATTTCACTGAAGGGTTTGACCGTACAGTGGATGGTTTACACTTGGCCACAGGAGGGCAGTCTTAGGAGAATTACACAACACCATAATGGGCCAACTATCCAACTGCCGAGAAAGGAAGGCAGATGAGACAATCTGTCACATAAACATCTTCATTAAAGCAAAACGCTCCCTCCCTTTCATTGGCGAGAAAGCCCATGCACTTCAGTAAAAGCTGTCTTTTATGAGAGGGAGCTGTCATCTAATCTGGACATTTTAAACACAATGGCTGTACAGCAGGGTTGCCAACTCTGGTTGGACAAATTCCTGGAGGTTGCATTATGTGACATCCTGCAACTAACTGCCCCGCCTAGTCAAACAGCCTATTCCCCCCAAACCCCCCACAACCTCCCCCCCCCCCGCCCCCACCCCTGCCACCCCCTAGCTCCAATATTTTTATAAATAATATATAAATGTGTTCAAGGAAAACAAAAGAATCACAATCTTTCTTTAACATTCCTATGATTTTCATTTTCTCCTGGGTTTTTGCTGGCAGCACTGTCCGAGAGTTTAATCTTCAATTCTTGGAAACTACAGGGGAATCCTGGAGGGTTGGCAACCACCCATTTCACCCATAGTGGCAAGTCCTCAACTTCAACATTTTGAACCTTCTACTCTGCTGAGGATGGTGACTGATATTGGGAGACTGGGAAGGACGGCATTACCCCTGAAATAATCAAGAGTGCCAAGCCTGCTATACTCTCAGCGCTCTACGAACTGCTTTGCCTGTGCTGGGACGAGGGAGCAGTACCACAGGACATGCGCGATGCCAATATCATCACCCTCTATAAAAACAAAGGTGACCGGGGTGACTGCAACAACTACCGTGGAATCTCCCTGCTCAGCATAGTGGGGAAAGTCTTCGCTCGAGTTGCTTTAAACAGACTCCAGAAGCTGGCGAGCGTGTCTACCCTGAGGCACAGTGTGGCTTTCGAGCAGAGAGATCGACCATTGACATGCTGTTCTCCCTTCGTCAGCTGCAGGAGAAATGCCGCAAACAACAGATGCCCCTCTACGTTGCTTTCATTGATCTCACCAAAGCCTTTGACCTCGTCAGCAGACGTGGTCTCTTCAGACTACTAGAAAAGATCGGATGTCCACCAAAGCTACTAAGTATCATCAACTCATTCCATGACAATATGAAAGGCACAATTCAGCATAGCGGAGCCTCATCAGACCCCTTTCCTATCCTGAGTGGCGTGAAACAGGGCTGTGTTCTCACACCTACACTGTTTGGGATTTTCTTCTCCCTGCTGCTCTCACATGTGTTCAAGTGTTCAGAAGAAGGAATTTTCCTCCACACAAGATCAGGTGGCAGGTTGTTCAACCTTGCCCGTCTAAGAGCGAAGACCAAAGTACGGAAAGTCCTCATCAGGGAACTCCTCTTTGCTGACGATGCTGCATTAACATCTCACACTGAAGAGTGTCTGCAGAATCTCATCGACAGGTTTGCGGCTGCCTGCAACGAATTTGGCCTAACCATCAGCCTCAAGAAAACGAACATCATGGGACAGGACGTCAGAAATGCTCCATCCGTCAATATCGGCGACCACGCTCTGGAAGTGGTTCAAGAGTTCACCCACCTAGGCTCAACTATCACCAGTAACCTGTCTCTCGATGCAGAAATCAACAAGCACATGGGAAAGGCTTCCAGTGCTATGTCCAGACTGGCCAAGAGAGTGTGGGAAAATGGCGCACTGACACGGAACACAAAAGTCCGCTTGTATCAAGCCTGTGTCCTCAGTACCTTGCTCTACGGCAGCGAGGCCTGGACAACGTAGGTCAGCCAAGAGTGACGTTTCAATTCATTCCATCTTCGCTGCCTCCGGAGAATCCTTGGCATCAGGTGGCAGGACCGTATCTCCAACACAGAAGTCCTCGAGGCGGCCAACATCCCCAGCTTATACACCCTACTGAGTCAGCGGCGCTTGAGATGGCTTGGCCATGTGAGCCGCATGGAAGATGGCAGGATCCCCAAGGACGCATTGTACAGCGAGCCTGCCTCTGGTATCAGACCCACCGGCCGTCCATGTCTCCGCTTTAAAGACGTCTGCAAACGCGACGTGAAGTCCTGTGACATTGATCACAAGTCATGGGAGTCAGTTGCCAGTGATCACCAGAGCTGGCGGGCAGTCATAAAGGCGGGGCTAAAGTGTGGCAAGTCGAAGAGACTTAGCAGTTGGCAGGAAAAAAGACAGAAGCGCAAGGAGAGAGCCAACTGTGTAACAGCCCCGACAACCAATTTTATCTGCAGCACCTGTGGAAGAGTCTGCCACTCTAGTATTGGCCTTTATAGCCACTCCAGGCGCTGCTCCACAAACCACTGACCACCTCCAGGCGCTTACCCATTGTCTCTCGAGACAAGGAGGCCAAAGAAGAAGAAGAAGAAGAAGGTTCCGCAGGCTCCAGTCACCATCTGCCCCTTTGAGCAAGTCATCTCTTTTCATGCCTCAACGTTGCCTATTGTTTCATTGATCAAGAGTAGGGTTGCCAACCCTCCAGGATTGCCCTGGAGTCGCCAGGAATTGAAGATTAATCTCCAGGACACTGTTGGGAACAAAAACCTGTGCAACAAATTATTGGGGCATTAAAAAATAGGGTATGGGGACAGTTTGATTGACAGTCCAGAATCATCCAATTGGATAATGAAGACTCTGCTTGCCCTCCGATTGACTATGGGAAGGTGGGGCATCGTGAAGGTGGGCGTGGCAGCTGACCAATGGTGGGGCTGTGGGGGCGGGGTAGTTGGAGGAGGGAAGTCAAGTGATGAAACCTTCAGGAATACATCCAATCAGAGTTGGCAACCCAAGGCATATTGCAGCCCCACCAAATCTATGCCCACCTCAACCCATGTTCAAAGACCTCAGCTTTCAGCTGGGTTGGGACCAATCTGTGGAGGGGAGGTTCCATGTGAGTGGTAGACCCGCAGGCAGAGGCCCAGAGAGATTTGATTCCCAGGCCTCTTTTCAATATTCGGGATTGGACTCCTGCCCACAATCGATGGGGATCTCTGCCTGGCTGGACTGATGGTGGTGTCACTTCACTTGTCAGGAAGCCACAGCCAGTGTCTCGCAGGAATGGTCCTCTGCAGTCAGGTAAGTGGGGTGTGAGGTCCAAAGGTAATTGCGATCAGGGGAGGGAGACGGAGCCCGGGTCAAGGGAGGCACCAGAGTTACTCATAAATCCAACAGGGAATTCAGGAGAAATCCCTTTACCCACTGATTGGTGAGAATGTGGAATTCGCGACCACAAGGAGTGGTTCAGGCAAATAGCAGAGATACATTTAAAGTGAAGCCAGATAAACACATGAGGGAGAAAGAAATAGGATAAGCTGATAGGGTCAGATGAGGAAGGATGGAAGGTGGCTTTCTTTTAGATTTGTTTCATGGGATGTGGGCGTCGCTGGCAAAACCAGCATTTATTGCCCATCCCCAATTGCCCTTGAGAAGGTGGTGGTGAGCTGCCTTCTTGAACCGCTGCAGTCCATCTGGTGTAGGTACACCCACAGTGCTGTTCGGGAGGGTGTGCCAGGATTTTGACCCAGCGACAGTGAAGGAACGGCGATATAGTTCCAAGTCTGGATGGTGTGTGACTTGGAGGGGAACTTGCAGGTGGTGGTGTTCCCATGCATCTGCTGCCCTTGTCCTTCTCGGTGGTTAGAGGTCACAGGTTTGGAAGGTGCTGTCTAAGGAGCCTTGGTGAGTTGCTGCAATGTATCTTGTAGATGGTACACACAGCTGCCACTGTGCATCGGTGGTGGAGGGAGTGAATATTGAAGGTGGTGGATGGGGTGCCATTTAAGCGGGTTGCTTTGTCCTGGATGGTGTCGAGCTTCTTGAGTGTTGTTGGAGCTTCACACATCCGGGCAAGTGGAGAGTATTCCATCACACTCCTGACTTGTGCCTTGTAGATGGTGGACAGGCATTGGGGAGACAGGAGGTGGGTTACTCCCGCAGAATTCCCAGCCTCTGACTTAATGTGGAGCATGAATGCCAGCATTGACTGGCTGGGCCAAATGGCCATCCAACGATACTTCCCATGAAGTGCCTTGGGATATTTTACTATGTTAAAGGCAGTATATAAATGCAAGTTGTCGTTCCTTTTGATATGATTGTATTGAACACTGTTTAATCCTCAGTCCCTTTCTTGCAGAATCTGTTCCTTAATCTCTTTGCAAGAGTTTATCAATGACAGACAGCAAGAAATCAGGAAGAAATGCTCAATGGTACAACAAGGATCTGAGTGCACTGCTTGTTCTTTACAGGAGTCTGTTTAAATATTAATGTTGCTTCTGTCTCAGGAGCTGTATACAGTCTGGGTTTTTTGAAGTTTATTTAAGCAACAAGCATAGCAATCCCTGTGCACACTGAACAATAAGCCCCCTCCTCTTTACTGCAATCCAAACAAAGGCCACAGATCAAACAGCTCAATCTCTGGGGAGGGGAGTGCAGGAGGTCACTTGTAGGTACCTCAAGCCTCACAATTACTTCTTGTTTACTGGTGTCCGTCATGACTCAGCGGGTAAAGCTCTGGCCTCCAAGTCAGAAGGTTGTGGGTTTAAACCCCACTTCAGAGACCTGAGCACAAAATCTAGGTTGACATTCCCACTGCAGTACTGAGGGAGTGCTGCGCTGTCAAAGATGCCGTCTTTTGGATGAAATGTTAAACCGAGGCCCCATCTGTCCTCTCAGGCGGACCTGAAAGATTCCACGGCACTATTCCAAAGAAGAGCAGGGGAGTTCTCCCCGGTGTCCTGGCCAATATTTAACCCTAAATCAACATCACTAAAAAAAAAATGATTATCCGGCCATGGTTTTATTCCTGTTTGTGGGAGCTTCCTGTGTGCAATTTTCCATTTTACAACAGTGACTATACTTTTAAAATACTTCATTGGCTGTAAAGCACTGTTGGATGAACTGAGGCTGTGAAAGAAGCTATAGAAATGCAAATCTTTTTTTTTTATCGTGCAGTCTCCTGGACTGTGGATTTTTGCATGTCCTGACCATGTGTAAACTGCACTGTCGTAGTCCCTGGCATTTTGAGGGAGTCTGGGGCAGGGATTGTGTGGTACCGCCCTCCCCCCCACCACCACCATGTTTAAGCGAGGAGGCCTCCCATTGACCTCATATACAACAGTAGTTACCAGGTTACCAGCAGGCGCCATCTTGGGCTAATCACCAGGAATGTATCCTCAAGGAATTTCTTTTTTATATTTTATATTTTTTATATTTAGAGATACAGCACTGAAACAGGCCCTTCGGCCCACCGAGTCTTTGCCGACCATTAACCACCCATTTATACTAATCCCATATTCCTACCACATCCTCACCTGTCCCTATATTTCCCTACCACCTACCTATACTAGTGGCAATTTATAATGGCCAATTTACCTATCAACCTGCAAGTCTTTTGGCTGTGGTAGGAAACTGGAGCACCCGGAGGAAACCCACGCAGACACAGGGAGAACTTGCAAACTCCACACAGGCAGTACCCAGAATTGAACCCGGGTCGCTGGAGCTGTGAGGCTGCGGTGCTAACCACTGGGCTGTTGTGTAGCAGTGATGAGCAGGAATCCAGGTCAACATTCCCTTCCCTAACTCAGGGCGCTGGTGCTGCCTATAGTAGCCCAACCCCCTGCACATTTCTTGATAACCCCACCAAAATAGTGCCGCAGTCCCATCGTGTGAATGCATTCATTCATGCGCTGAAAATCGGAGGCTAAATATTAGAGTCAAAATGATTAACCACATTTCCCCATGAATCATACATTACATTAGTAAGAGATGGTGCTGTAATGGTGATGTCTCTGAACTAATAATCTGGAGACATGAGCTAATGTCCTGGGGGCATGGATTCAAATCCCACCACAGCAGCTGGGAGAAAATCTGGAATTGAAAACTGGTATGAAACTATCATCAATTGTTGTTAAAAACCCATCTGGTTCACTCATGTCCTTTAGAGAAGGAAATCAGTTGACCTTACCTGGTCTGGCCTACATGTGACTCCAGACCCACAGCAATGTGGCTGATTCTTAACTGCTCTCTGAAATGACCTAGCAAGACACTCAGTTCAAGGGCAATTAGGGATGGGCAACAAATGCTGGCCTTGCCAGCGTCTCCCACATCCCATGAAAGAATTAAAAAAATGAAGGGAATATTCCAATAACCTGGCTTTGGTGTTTAGGAGAGTGTTTATAAATGCAATTTGAATTCCTCAGAGTTAAGCACTCCCAGTTATATAATCCACAAGAATCCCTCAATCTAATCACTGCCTTAAAAGCATTCCCAGATGCTGGTTATTCTCTGTATAAAGCCCTTGGCCACAGGTCATCATTAATTTTGGCCACCTATTGTTCTCTATATAAACCATTGGAATTCTGCAATTATGTTGTGATATAACATCTATTATCCTCTGTAAGTGAAGGGTACTTGATGGCAAGTTTAGGACAGATGCCAGGGACTATTCCCTTACACAAAGTATCATCACAGCTCAAACTGTTGGCTAGGCAGAATTAGGACACCAGGACTCATAAGTAGAACTGACAGACGTTGCAATGGGGAACAAAGGAACATCAGAAACAGGAGGCCATTCAGCCCCTCGAGCCTGTTCTGCCATTCAATGAGATCATGGCTGATCTGTACCTCAACTCCATATAGTTCCACATCTCTTAATACTCTTACCCAACAGAAGTCTACTAACCTCAGTCCTGAAAGCTCCAATTGAACCCCAGCATCCACAGCCTTTTGGGGGAGAGAGTTCCAGATTTCTACCACCCTTTGTGTGATAACGTGCTTCCTGATTTCCCTCCTAAAAGGCCTGGCTCTAATTTCAAGATTCTGTCGTCTTGTTCTGGATTTCCCATCAGAGGCAATAGTTTATCTGTATCTACCCTATCAGATCCTTTGAACATTTTAAAAACCTCCATTAAATCACCCCTCAATCTGCAATATTCAAGGCATACAAGCCATGTTTATTCAACTGGACCTAATACTTTAACCCTTTAAGCCCCAGAATGGTATTCTGGAGGAACAGGATAAAATGGGCTGAAGGGTTTTCTGATCCAAACCTATCTTGCATCTTCCTGTGAGCTAAGAATAGCCAAACCAGCAATGTGATTCTTAAAATCCATGTCATACTGGATGGTTGGTTACAGCCTGCACATTACCCTATTGATTTCTTCTTCAAACCAGCCCCTTAAATTCAATTGCTTATGGACAATGACCCGAATCGATACTGTACGTCTCATCTCTCCCAGCACAGCAGCTAGTATTACTGATTTCAATTCGAGTTCAACTCAAATTTAGAAGGCTATAAATTCCTGTAATTTTAACATTTTATAACTACATATGAATGATATAAATGTAAATATCAGATTCTAATACTCAAACATCGTTTTGATTTACTGAAAGGTAAATCCTTCTCTGTCACCAACTTCTATTTAACACGTACAGTATTTACCAGAGTTCCACTCTCAGCATGAATTCCAGTTTAATTGCTCTCAAATTCAATTCCTTTTCTCCTAAAGATACCAAGTCATGTCAGCCAAGCAGCCTCTGGGCAACAAAACCCAAGTGGCCATTCGTCATGTATGAGCACAGGCAGCGAGTGTGGGAATGCTATTCGACCATGAGAGGCACCACAGCCAAGCCTGAAGCCACCCTCGCCGACTTCAAGTTACCCTGAATGATTATAAAGCAGGGAACCCTGATGGAAAGTTTATGTGTGACCATTGGATGAGGGCAAGATCAGACCTGACAGCGACACCCTTCATAGTCAAATAGGCTGGTGCATGAGCAAAAGGTCTCCTGGGTAAGACATCAAAGGATTGCTAGGACCCATTCATATACATCCAAGGCTCAGGCTAATGCTCTGGGCACATTGGTTTGAATCCCACCACGGCAGATGGTGAAATTTGAATTCAATTAATAAATTTGGAATTAAAAACTAGTCTAATGGTGACGATGAAACCATTGTTGATTGTTGTAAAAACCAATCTGGTTCACTAATGTCATTCAGGGAAGGAAATCTGCCGTCCTTACCTGGTCTACATGTGACTCCAGACTCCACAGCAATGTGGTTGACTCTTAACTGCCCTCTGAAATGGTCTAGCAAGCTACATAGTTCAAGGACAATTAGGGATGGGCAACAAATGCTGGCCTAGTCAGCGAAGCCCACATCCCTTGAAAGAATAAAAGAAATCCAGGAGGGTGCCCAGAGAGGAAAATCTATCTTATATAAATGCAAGTCTTTTTCTGCAGCTCTGGGTGAAGTATTGGTAGCACTGTTTATATTATATGGAGGTGTGAATTCTGCTCCAATATCTCAGGGGCTCTTTGAACATTTCTCTAGCGTTTCCACTTAGAATACAAAACTGTTATCTGATCAGCAACTCTCTCTCACCTCCAACCAACCATCCTTCCCTATTTCTCAACCATTTCTTCAACCCGAGGAGCGTAATGCCAACTCTAACACCTCGACGGCTAATAGAAAATAAAAACAAAAAATGCTGGAAATACTCAGCAGGTCGGGCAGCATCTGAAAGATCACTGACCTGAAACACTAATTCTGCTTCTCTCGCCACAGATGCTGCCCGACCTGCTGAGTATTTCCAGCAATTTTTGTTTTATTTCAGATTTCCAGCATCTGCAGTATTTTGCTTTTATTACCTTGACAGCTAAGCCTGGTAAACTCAAAAGCAAAATACTGCAGATGCTGGAAGTCTGAAATAAAATAAAAAACAGGAGATGCTGGGGATACTCAGCAGGTCAGGTAGCATCTGCGGAGAGAGAAACAGAGTTAACGTTTCAGGTCGATGGCCTTTCATCAGAACTGGGAAAAGTAGAGATGTAACAGGTAAACTCAGCTTAGCACTGACTGAGGATCAAGCCCAGGACTTTATAACAAACGTACAAAACTGACGGGCAGGAAAAGACCAGCTGGTCCACTAAAACCTGCCCCAGACTCATGATCAATGTTCCCCCTACGCTGGGTGGATGTGCAGTTTCACAGCAAACCTGAATGTACTGGGCAGCATAATTAGCAGACCACGCACCACAAATAAAAATCAGAGGGAATATTGCTCATGATGACCACTGCTTCCCCAGCCCCGACAGCAATCTCCTGGGAAGGGCAAGAGTGCACTGTATGACTTGACGCACTAGGCTATTGGGGAGTAGATTTATTTTCAGAAAGACGGAAAGAAGGAACTTGCATTTATAATGTGTTTCAAAGCATTTTACAGCCAATGAAGCATTTTTTGAAGTGTGGTCACTGTTTTAATATAGGCAACGTGGCAGCCAATTTGCACAACGCAAGATCCCACAAACAGCAATGTAATAATAACAGATAATCAGATAAGCTTTTAGTGATGTTGGCCAGGTGAACTCGAGAGTCGATTGCCATGGTGGAAACTGTGCTAAGTAACTGGAGGACTGAGAGCTGGGCTCGCAAAGAGGTTTTAGCATTGTTAGAAACTGATCAGGAATTTCTAGGAAAAGAGTCTCAGAAACTGAGATTTGAAAGTCATTCAAATACCTGAATGCTTACCACTAGCCTTGAAAGGTCAGCTACAAGCACAGCCCCTCAGGCAGAATTCACTGCAGAATGACTCATGCCCTATGTTGCGCTTTTAAAAATAATGGGTTTTCGAAGAATATCAATGCTATCTAATAGGAGGTCACTGAATGGGTTGGGCGGCAGTCAGCTATTCCTGGGAGAGCTAAGTGCTGAAATCTGGGAAGATATGGCCACTGCGGTTAACAAAACATAGCCTGCTTCTAAAGCGAATGATCAAGCAGAGGTTTTTTTTTAAAAAAACTGTTTCCTTAGCTACAACACAGGCCTGGCCAGGACCTCTTCATTCCGTCCATTTTAAGCCAATCAGGATTCGTGCATTCGTGTCTCTTGACTCAGTATATATTAACATCTGCAGCTGCTTCTGAAGATGACTCCCAGATGTTGCATCGCAGGACTCATTTTGACCAGCGTTTCCCCCCCGGAGTGAATTGTTCCTCCTTGCTGTACCCACTGCTAGCCTTAAATATCCACTCTCATTAAATATTAAAATTTGTGTTTGCTATTAATCTAGGAGCGATAAATATTTTAAAATGTCACTCTTCAATATTTACATCCTGCTGATTGCCTGTTAGAAAATGGGGAAATGTGCATCTGTGGAAATGAAATGTGGGAACGAGGTTAACCAACACAAATGACTTTTTAGGGGCAGCTCCACTTTGCAGCATTACTGAACATCATGCTGAAACTCATAAAGGCGATTAAACAGGATAAAATGTTCGTGAGGCTGTGCCTCGTTAGGGTTGCCAACTCTCCAGGGTTGCCCTGGAGTTTCCTAGAATCTGAGTTTATTCACCAAGACACTGTTGCAAGAAAAATCCCAGGAGATACAAAAAAAAATCACAGTTGGCACAAAACAAAAATTGTGTGTTTTGCTTTCATTTACTTTGAACACATTTCTTTATTAATTATAAAAATGTTGGGGGCAGGGAGAAAAGGCGGTTGGTCTAACAGCTAAGATTCATCCAATCGAGTAACAAAGAGTCTGCTCGTATTCCAATTGGCTGTGGGAATGCGACATTCTGTGAAGATGAATGTTTTGGGTGTCCAATAGTAGGAGTGTAGGTTGGAGGTGGAAGATCATGCAACAAAACCTCCAGGAATACGTACAACCAGAGTTGGCAACCCCTGCGCCACATCGATCTGGATTCAATTCCTGGTCTCTTCTAATTTAGTTCTTCCAAGCTGTTGGAGCTACAGTTAGCCCTTGGGGTACTGGGCTAAGGCAGGGGGGAAACAATCAGGTTCCCACATCCAACTGGGTGCTGGGCGGGAATATAATTGTGCTTAGCAGTGATGCCACACATAGTTGAATTGCATGCCAGCACTCACCAACTGTTGGGAAGTGAAGCCACTGTAGCCCGTGTACCACTTAAGATCTGCGGAAAATATTGATTCAAATCACTTGCTAAAAAGTCTCTGAAGCTTCCACCTGCCTTGAACTTGGTAAGTTTTATTATGTCCCTTCTGATTTCACTAATTTTTAGAACATCTTTTCTGATTTTCTCCCACTGGTTTTGTCTCCCATGGGCTTTGTAGGCTATCTGTCTGCTTGTTGTAAGGGAGAATGATCTGTGTACAGCGGACTAGTGTCTCAATATGTCTATTGCAGGAAAGTATAATATATGCCCTTGCAAAAAAAGAAAGATGCATTTATATAGCACCTTTCACAATCATCAGATGTCTCTCAAAGCACTTTATAGCCAATGAAGTACTTTTAAAATGTAGGAAATACTGCAGCCAATTTATACACAGCAAGATCCCACAAACAACAATGTGATAATGAAGGTTTTTTGTAATGACAGTTGAGGGAGATATACCAGCCAAGACACCTCTCCTTTGAAAGAGTGCCTTGGGACCTTTTACATCAACCTGAGACAGCAGACAGGGCCTCTGGTAATGCTGCATCGACACCTCTGCCACTGTAGCACTCCCTAAGAAGTCTACTGGAGTGTTAGCCTTGCTTTTTGAGCTTAAGTCCTGGCGTGGGACTTGAACCCACAGCCTTTGAACTTAAAGTTGAGAATGCTGCCCACTGAGTCACAGCAACTCTTTCTTTTGATGTCTATTGGCCCTGTCTGTCTGAGAATATTCTAAATGTTCTGGACTTTTACCATTCACCCTCCTTGTTGCCTTGTAATTTCAGATGATATTAGCTCCATTATTCCCTCTCATTTCAAAGAGTGCATTAAGCAATGCACAGCAGCTGTGGACAGAAGCAAAATTAATATTTCAGGCATTTTCCTGCTTCAAATACAGAAACAGATGAAGATCTTGCAAGATAGGAATGGAGTGAGGGGCATCTCGAATGGGCTAGGTTTTACCAGCCCTCTAGGGATGGGCTGGAAGGCTGGTTGGGGGGCGGGTAGTCGGGGGACATAAAATGGCAAAGGAAGACGAGGGGTGGTGCCCCTTACCATCCTGCCATGGAATTTTACAGGGATGGGGAAGGTCAAGGACGGCCTTCCCTCCCAAAGGCCAATTGTGGCCCTTTAAGGGCCTCTTCCTGCTGCCGCTGGTATTTTACCAGCAGCGGGCGCTCTGCCATGTGGGTAGGCTGCCCAGTAAAAGCTGGCGGCTCCCTTGTGGGCTCAGTGGGTGGGGAGGGCCTCCTGATCAGGCCCCTGAGGCCCATGGAGGGACCCCCAGCGTCAAGGGCCAACCCTGCTGTAAGATGGCCTCCCCCGCACCATCACTAACGACTCCCCTCCCTCGCCCGGGCCTACTTGAGTGGCTCTGGCGAACACGACCCCACCTATCTTATTCCGCAGCCTCGTCCATGGCCGCTGCTCTGGGACTCCTGCAGTACCAGCGGTGACCACTGCTCCCCGGTGATGCTCAGGGACTGAAGAGCTGCCAGCCCGCTGATTGGCCGGGAGCACTTGGAGGCGGGCCCTTTGCCTTTAAAGGCACGGAAGCCCCGCCGGCAGGCGAGCTAACTGCCTGATTAGCAATGAATTCTGTTGGGGCTTCCAAGAATGGCCACGACAGGGTTGCCCCCAACACTCAGGCTGGTGGATGTGACTCCTGCCAGGGCCATTAAATTTAGCCCATTATGTGCAACTGAAGTGCCTGAAATTTCCAGTCCTCTACTCTCTCCACAGATGCTGCCTGACCTGCTGAACCTTTATTTAACTATTTCTGTTACTTTTTTCTCTGAAGCCTCAAAAGTTTGCTTTTTTCTGATAATAAAAAACAATGCTGCCTCCTTTTTAGAGGTGCAGTACTAAACCATAAAATAAAGGAAACACATAAACATTTGACCATAAGAAATAGGAACAGGAGTAGGCCATTCAATAAGATCATGACTGATCTTCTACCTCAACTCCACTTTCCTGCACTATCCCCATAGTCCTTAATTCTCTTCGTGTCCAATCTCTGTCTTGAATATTCTCAATGAATGAGCATCCACACAGCTCTCTGGGAGTAGAGAATTCCAAAAATTTAAAATCCTTTGGCTGAATAAATTTCTGCCCAATGCAATCCTAAATGGCCAACCTTTATCCTGAGTCTATGACCCATGGTTTTCCACTGTCCAGCCAGGGGAAACAGCCTCTCAAAACCTACCCTCTCAAGCCCCCTAAGAATTTTATATATTTCAATGAAATCGCCTTTCATTCTTCTAAACTCTTGAGAATATAAACCCATTCTACTCAATCTCTCCTCACAAGATAGCCCTTTCATCTCAGGTAACTAATGTCACCAAGTGCCCTGTACACACTTCAGTCCCTGCAGTGTCGACCAGTTGTGGAATGTCTCAAGGGTACCAGGGTGCTCTTCTACAGAGACACTGGGCATGGACAAGACCACGGAAGAGAGGCAAGCAGTCAGAGTGATATTCCCCACGCTTCACGTCCGACCTGGTGCTGTAACTCCTAATCCTGTTTTAGATTCCCAGCATCTGTAGTATTTTGTGTTTTGTAGCATGATGTGCTTTAGTAGTGTTAATGGCTGATCATTCCTTTCAGGGGGTTGGGTTAGGGAGAACCAAGTTACTTGCAATAAAAAGTTTTCCAAAGATAGTGTGGGATGTTTGCTGCCTTATTAACTAATCTTAGATGAGTTACTTTTTTTGAGCTGCTCCTATCCTTGTCTGGGTCTGCACCAATCTCAAGTCAGCGTTGCCTGTCGCGCCTTATTTCATTGGTAAAATAAAGACTTGTGTTTATTTTTATTGTGTCTTTCACATCCACAGGACATCTCAACCAATGCCAATTTACAGCCAATGACATACTTTTTTGAAGTGTAGTTACTGTTATAATGGAGGAAACACAGCAGCCAATTTATACACAGATGGATCCCTCAAACAGCAATGTGATGATAACCAGATAATCTGGTTTTAGTGATGTTAGTAGAGGGATAAATATTGGCCAGGACACGGGGAGAACTCCCCTGCTCTTCTTCAGAATAGTGCCATTGGATTGTCTCCATCAATGGGAGAGGGCAGACAGGACCTCAGTTTAACATCTCATCTGAAAGACAGCACCTCTGACAGTGCGGCACTCCCTCAGGACTGCACTGTGGAGGGTCAGCCTTGATCTGGTGCTCACATTTTGAAATACAAAGTGTAATTGCTGTTATGCAATGTCTGTGGTCAGTCAGAGTTTAATTGCAATTTGGTCGGTGAATTTTGCAGATTGGAATAGCTTCCAATTTCAGCACCAGCAATTTTAAAATTGTTGTGCATCTGTGCAATGTCAGGAACATGCACTTGAGTGAGCTGACACAGAATTTACTTTCTATGTTAAATTGGTCATCTCAGCCGTACTGTAATTTACCTCTTAAAAAGCGACACATGTTTAACAAGTTGCTTAACAATCACATTTTAACAATTTTTATTTCATGAGGAAAATTTATTAAATGTTATTGAAAAGCTCAATTATTGGGTCCCTTTTTTAGCTCCGATCTTTAGCTGGTTTTCTCTTCACTGCCCCAGGGGCTGCATCAAACACTGGGCCATTCAACATTCCTGACACACACACACACACACACACACACACACACACACACACACACACACACACACACACACACTCCTCCAGGGCGACACATCAACATCACGGCAAGATACCTGAAAACACATTTTCACCTCGAGTGAGCGATTGACTTTCAGATGCTGTGATGCTCGTTGCATGAACTCTCCCAGCAGCCGCACAGATGAGAGGAAATTGATTTCTCGTTTTTATAGGTAAATCGAATATGAAACGAATCACAGGTAGGTTCACTTATTACAGCGATGGTGTTCAGCGACCCACATTAAACAAGCAAGGCAGCTTTAAGAAGCATTGTTACAGCCTGGTTAGAGAGGGTTTACATGGATCGTTTAGCACAGAAACAGGCCATTTGGCCCAATGGGTCCATGCTAGTTATGCTTCCCACTCTACCCTAAAGCCTGACCCGCACCCAAACCGACAACTGCAAACCCGAACCCGACCCGGGGCCGAGTCCTTTAATTTTTTTTAATGCCCGACCCGACCCGACCCGAACCTGACACATGTAGTCGGGTTTTGGTCGGGTAGCCAGGCTTTACTGCAGAGTGCAGAGTCTGGACTGCACGTTTCCCGCCTTGACATCCTGAATGTCCATTTGAAGATTACTTCCCGGAGCAGGGCAGCACTGTTCATGTCCAGCCCGACCCAACCCGAGCCCAAACGCTGGACCCAGAAGAGATACCCAACCCGAACCCGACACATGTCATCGGGTCAGGTTGGGTTCAGATCGGGTAGCCACGCTTTATTCTACCCTACTACCTCACCTTATTAGCATATCCCTGTATTCCTTTCTCTCATGTATTTATCCAGCTTCCCCTTAAATGCACTCATACTGTTCACTTCAACCACTTCTTGTGGTCATGTGTTTCATACGAACATTCAAATTAGGAGCAGGAGTAGGCTGCTCGGCCCTTCGAGCCTGTTCCGCCATTCAATATCTTCATGGCTGAACTCCACATTCCCACCTACCCCCAATAACTTTTCACCCCCTTGCTTATCAAGAATCTATCACCCTCTGCCTTAAAAATATTCAAAGACTCTGCTTCCGCCACTTTTTGAGGAAGAGAATTCCAAAGACTCACGACCCTCTGAGAGAAAAAATTTCTCCTCATCTCTGTCTTAAATGGGTGACCCCTTATTTTTAAACATTGCCCCTAGTTCTAGATTCTCCCACAAGGAGAAACATCCTTTCCACATCCACCCTCAGGATCTTATATGTTTCAATCAAGTCACCTCTTCTAAACTCCAGCGGATACAAGCCCAGCCTGTCCAATCTTTCCTCGTAAGACAGCTCGCCCATTCCAGGTATTAGTCTAGTAAACTTTCTCTGTACTGCCTCCAGCGCATTTACATCCTTCCTTAAATAAGGAGACCAATACTGTACACAGTACTCCAGATGTGGTCTCACCAATGCTCTGTATACCAAGCATAACCTCCTTACTTTTGTATTGAATTCCCCTCGCGATAAACAATAACATTCTATTAGCTTTCCTAATTACTGTTGTACTTGCATACTAACCTTTTGTGATTCATGCCCTAGGACACCCAGAGCCCTCTGCATCTCAGAGCTCTGCAATCTCTCACCATTTAAATAATATGCTTCTTTCTTATTCTTCCCGCCAAAGTGGACAATTTCACACTTTCCCGCATTATACTCCATTTGCCAGGTCTTTGCCCACTCACTTAACCTATCTATATTCCTTTGTAGCCTCCACATTCTCACCACTCTCTGGGTACAGAAGTTTCTCCTGTATTCCTACTGAATTTATCACTGACTATCTTATAGATATAGCCTCTAGTTTTGTTCTCCCCCACAAGTAGAAACATCTGTATCTACTTTATCAAAAACCTTCATAAATTTAAAGACCTCGATCAGGTCACCCCCCCAGCCTTCTCTTTTCTACAGAGACGAGCCCCAGCCTGTTCAGGCTTTCCTGATAGTTATAACTTTTATTTGAGCAAGAATGGCCAGTGTCATAACTCTGCTAATGAAAATTTACTATTCAGGAGACAGTACTGTGCACGGCTGTTTATGTTTTTGGTCTCGCTGCCCACAGCGGGCTGGATTTTAAGAGCCCACCGCCATTTTCACGGTGAGCTCAAAAAATGGCGGCCTGTCCGTGCGGGCCCCGCACACCTTAGAAATGCTGCGAACTCCCGCATGGTGGCTCATTTAAATAGCCAGCACGGCCCCCACCCCCATCCCAATCACGTGGAGGGGACGGGCTATCCGTCCTTGGCAATGGCGCCACCTGCCTGTGCGCAGGCGCTGGCGCCATTTTTAATGGGCAGCCAAACCTGCCGGCGCATTTAAATTTTTAAAGATACACGCCCCACAAAATTTACCGAATTAAATTCTAACGCTCCTTTCCCACCTCCCAATAACAATTACATTAACTATTTGCCCCCCGTCCCCCCCCCCCACCACAAATTCTTACCTTTTAAATCTGATCTTCCCTCCCCAGCCTGCACAAAGTTTAAAGTTCACCCCTTCCCACAATCCCCTACACCCATTACGTTTATTTGACTCCGTCTCCCCCTCCCCCTCACTGGAAATCTTCACTCCTCCCCCCTCCCCACCAGTGTCATGCCAGCTTTCCCCAGTCGGGGAGTTGAGGGCACAGGAGTGCTGGCTGCCGCACTGTGGATCGTGGCAGGCCCGGAAGATTCAAGGTGGGTTCATTTAAATTTATTCATCTCATTAATTTAATTGTTGAAATTGAGGTCCCGTCGCCCAGCAGCGAGGGGCTGCCACGGAGCCTCGCCGCTGCCGGGAGGATCAGGCCGGGCCCTCCCGGTGTCAAGCTCCGTCGCAGGCCTCAGCTGCAACCATCTTCCGGCGCTCCACACATGCCCCCAACACCCGCCTAGGAGCCCGACGTCATGGGATTGGTAAAATCCGGCTAGTAGTGTTTAATACAGATCATTGGGGGGACATACGGGAGTAGAGTTTACACAGGGCACTGGGGGAACATATAGGGGTAGAGTTTACACAGGGCACTGGGGGAACATATAGGGATAGAGTTTACACAGGGCACTGGGGGAACATATAGGGGTAGAGTTTACACAGGGTATTGGGGGAACATACAGGGTAGAGTTTACACAGGGCACTGGGGGAACATATGGGGGTAGGGTTTGTACAGGGTATTGGGGGAACATACAGGGTAGAGTTTACACAGGGCACTGGGGGAACATATAGGGGTAGAGTTTACACAGGGCACTGGGGGAACATATGGGGGTAGGGTTTGTACAGAGTATTGGGGGAACATACAGGGTAGAGTTTACACAGGGCACTGGGGGAACATATGGGGGTAGGGTTTGTACAGGGCATTGGGGGAACATATAGGGGTAGAGTTTACACAGGGCACTGGGGGAACATATGGGGGTAGGGTTTGTACAGGGCATTGGGGGGACATACGGGAGTAGAGTTTACACAGGGCACTGGGGGAACATATAGGGGTAGAGTTTACACAGGGCACTGGGGGAACATATAGGGGTAGAGTTTGCACAGGGCACTGGGGGAACATATGGGGGTAGAGTTTACATAGGGCATTGGGGGAACATATAGGGTAGAGTTTACATAGGGCACTGGGAGAACATATAGGGGTAGAGGATGCACAGGGCATTGGGGGAACATACAGGGTAGAGTTTACACAGGGCATTGGGGGAACATATAGGGGTAGAGTTTACACAGGGCACTGGGGGAACATACAGGACAGAGTTTACACCGTGCACTGGGGGAACATATAAGGATAGAGTTTACACAGGGCACTGGGGGAACATATAGGGGTAGAGTTTACACAGGGCACTGGGGGAACATATAGGGGTAGAGTTTACACAGGGTATTGGGGGAAGATACAGGGTAGAGTTTACACAGGGCACTGGGGGAACAGACAGGGTAGAGTTTACACAGGGCACTGGGGGAACATATAGGGGTAGAGTTTACATAGGGCACTGGGGGAACATATAGGGGTAGGGTTTGTACAGGGCATTGGGGGAACATACAGGGTAGAGTTTACACAGGGCACTGGGGGAACATATAGGGGTAGAGTTTGCACAGGGCACTGGGGGAACATATGGGGGTAGAGTTTACATAGGGCATTGGGGGAACATATAGGGTAGAGTTTACATAGGGCACTCCGGAGAACATATAGGGGTAGAGGATGCACAGGGCATTGGGGGAACATACAGGGTAGAGTTTACACAGGACATTGGGGGAACATATAGGGGTAGAGTTTACTCAGGGCACTGGGGGAACATACAGGGCAGAGTTTACACAGTGCACTGGGGGAACATATAAGGGTAGAGTTTACACAGGGCACTGGGGGAACATACAGGGCAGAGTTTACACAGTGCACTGGGGGAACATATAAGGGTAGAGTTTACACAGGGCATTGGGGGAACATACAGGGTAGAGTTTACACAGGACATTGGGGGAACATATAGGGGTAGAGTTTACTCAGGGCACTGGGGGAACATACAGGGCAGAGTTTACACAGTGCACTGGGGGAACATATAAGGGTAGAGTTTACACAGGGCACTGGGGGAACATACAGGGCAGAGTTTACACAGTGCACTGGGGGAACATATAAGGGTAGAGTTTACACAGGGCACTGGGGGAACATATAGGGGTAGAGTTTACACAGGGCACTGGGGGAACACATTGGGGTAGAGTTTACACATGGCACTGGGGGAACATATAGGGGTAGGGTTTGTACAGGGCATTGGGGGAACATATGGGGGTAGGGTTTGTACAGGGTATTGGGGGAACATACAGGGTAGAGTTTGCACAGGGCACTAGGGGAACATACAGGGTAGAGTTTACACAGGGCACTGGGGTAACATATAGGGGTAGGGTTTGTACAGGGCATTGGGGGAACATATAGGGGTAGAGTTTACACAGTGCACTGGGGGAACATATAAGGGTAGAGTTTACACAGGGCACTGGGGGAACACATTGGGGTAGAGTTTACACATGGCACTGGGGGAACATATAGGGGTAGGGTTTGTACAGGGCATTGGGGGAACATATGGGGGTAGGGTTTGTACAGGGTATTGGGGGAACATATAGGGGTAGAGTTTACACAGGGCACTGGGGGAACATATAGGGGTAGAGTTTACACAGGGCACTGGGGGAACACATTGGGGTAGAGTTTACACATGGCACTGGGGGAACATATAGGGGTAGGGTTTGTACAGGGCATTGGGGGAACATATGGGGGTAGGGTTTGTACAGGGTATTGGGGGAACATACAGGGTAGAGTTTACACAGGGCACTAGGGGAACATACAGGGTAGAGTTTACACAGGGCACTGTGGGAACATATGGGGGTAGGGTTTGCACAGGGCACTGGGGGAACATACAGGGTAGAGTTTACACAGGGCACTGGGCGAACATATAGGGGTAGAGTTTACACAGGGTACTGGGGGAACATATGGGGGTAGGGTTTGCACAGGGCATTGGGGGAACATACAGGGTAGAGTTTACACAGGGCACTGGGCGAACATATAGGGGTAGAGTTTATATAGGGCACTGGGGGAACATATAGGGGTAGTGTTTACATAGGGCACTGGAGGAACATATAGGGGGAGGGTTTGTACAGGGCATTGGGGGAACATACAGGGTAGAGTTTACACAGGGCACTGGGGGAACATATGGGGGTAGAGTTTACATAGGGCATTGGGGGAACATATAGGGGTAGTGTTTACATAGGGCACTGGAGGAACATATAGGGGTAGGGTTTGTACAGGGCATTGGGGGAACATACAGGGTAGAGTTTACACAGGGCACTGGGGGAACATATAGGGGTAGAGTTTGCACAGGGCACTGGGGGAACATATGGGGGTCGAGTTTACATAGGGCATTGGGGGAACATATAGGGTAGAGTTTACACAGGGCACTGGGAGAACATATAGGGGTAGAGGATGCACAGGGCATTGGGGGAACATACAGGGTAGAGTTTATACAGGGCATTGGGGGAACATATAGGGGTAGAGTTTACACAGGGCACTGGGGGAACATATAGGGGTAGAGTTTACACAGGGCACTGGGGGAACATATAGGGGTAGAGTTTACACAGGGCACTGGGGGAACATATAGGGGTAGAGTTTACACAGGGCACTGGGGGAACATATAGGGGTAGAGTTTACACAGGGTATTGGGGGAACATACAGGGTAGAGTTTACACAGGGCACTGGGGAACATATAAGGGTAGAGTTTACACAGGGCACTGGGGGAACATATAGGGGTAGAGTTTACACAGGGCACTGGGGGAACATATGGGGGTCGGGTTTGTACAGGGTATTGGGGGAACATACAGGGTAGAGTTTACACAGGGCACTAGGGAAACATACAGGGTAGCGTTTACACAGGGCACTGGGGGAACATATGGGGGTCGGGTTTGTCCAGGGTATTGGGGGAACATACAGGGTAGAGTTTACACAGGGCACTAGGGAAACATACAGGGTAGAGTTTACACAGGGCACTGGGGTAACATATGGGGGTAGGATTTGTACAGGGCATTGGGGGAACATATAGGGGTAGAGTTTACACAGGGCACTGGGGGAACATATGGGGGTAGGGTTTGCACAGGGCACTGGGGGAACATACAGGGTAGAGTTTACACAGGGCACTAGGGGACCATACAGGGTAGTGTTTACACAGGGCATTGGGAGAACATATAGGGGTAGAGGATGCACAGGGCATTGGGGGAACATACAGGGTAGAGTTTACACAGGGCATTGGGGGAACATATAGGGTAGAGTTTACATAGGGCATTGGGGGAACGTATGGGGGTAGGGTTTGCACAGGGCATTGGGGGAACATACAGGGTAGTGTTTACACAGGGCACTGGGGGAACATATGGGGGTAGGGTTTGCACAGGGCATTGGGGGAACATACAGGGTAGAGTTTACACAGGGCATTGGGGGAACATATAGGGTAGAGTTTACATAGGGCATTGGGAGAACATATAGGGGTAGAGGATGCACAGGGCATTGGGGGAACATACAGGGTAGAGTTTACACAGGGCATTGGGGGAACATACAGGGTAGAGTTTACACAGGGCACTGGGGGAACATATAGGGGTAGTGTTTACATAGGGCACTGGAGGAACATATAGGGGTAGGGTTTGCACAGGGCACTGGGGGAACATATGGGGGTAGAGTTTACATAGGGCATTGGGGGAACATATAGGGTAGAGTTTACATAGGGCACTGGGAGAACATATAGGGGTAGAGGATGCACAGGGCATTGGGGGAACATACAGGGTAGAGTTTACACAGGGCACTGGGGGAACATACATGGTAGAGCTTACACAGGGCACTAGGGGAACATATGGGGGTAGGGTTTGCACAGGGCATTGGGGGAACATACAGGGTAGAGTTTACACAGGGCACTGGGGGAACATATGGGTGCAGGGTTTGTACAGGGCATTGGGGGAACATATAGGGTAGAGTTTACACAGGGCACTGGGGGAACATATGGGGGTAGAGTTTGTACAGGGCATTGGGGGAACATACAGGGTAGAGTTTACACAGGGCACTGGGGGAACATATAGGGGTAGAGTTTGCACTGGGCACTGGGGGAACATACAGGGTAGAGGTCACACAGGGCACTGGGGGAACATATAGGGTAGAGTTTGTACAGGGCACTGGTGGAACATATGGGGATAGAGTTTGTTCAGGGCTTCTCCCTGTCGTCCACAGTAACTTCAACAAGAGGTGTGTGGAATCGGCTGACACTGATCGTCCCCCAAAGTTACGGCAGGAGATTGGAAAAACCGTCGTGACAATGTTACCCAATAAAGTTTAAATCCACCTTCCCATTAATGCACACATATCTCACATTGCCAATAATAATGCACATGGCCAAAGCTTTCTACTTCATTCTAACTGGTGCCTGAGGTTTAATTGACGACAATTTCAATTCAATTGATAAATCGGAATAAAATGCTAGTCTCATTAATAATGATCACGAAACTATCAGATTGTTGTAAAAATCCATCTGGTTCACTAATGTCCTGTTAGGGAAGGAAATCTGCCGTCCTTACCCGATCTGGCCTACACGTGACTCCAGATCCGCAGCAATGTGGTTGACTCTTAACCACCCTCTGAAATGGCCTAGCAAGTCACTCAGTTATATCAAATCGCTGCAGAAACAAGCACTGTGGGTGTACCTACACCACATGGAAAGAAATAGCACCATCATTACCCACTGGACATTTCAAAGTGCTTTACAGCCAATGAAGCATTTTCTTATGTGTAGTCACTGTTCTAATGCAGCAGCTAGTATGCACACAGCAAACTCTCACAAATAGCAGTGTGATAATAACCAGATAATCTGGTTTGGTTTTGTTGATTGAGGCATATATATTTTCCAGGACACTGGGGAGAACTTGCCTGCTCCTCTTCAAAACAGTGCCATGGGAGATTTGTATCCACCCATGCAAGCAAATGGGCCTTGGTTTAACACCTCATGTGAAAGACAGCACCTCCAACAGTGCAGCACGTCCTCAGTACTGCACTGGAGCACCAGCCTGGATTGTTGGGCTCAAGCCCTGGAGTGAGACTTGAACCTGGAGCATTGTATTTCAGAGGTGAGAATGCCTTAGCTGATCTTATGACTACTGGTAATAAATGCTGGTTTTGTCAACAAAGCTCACATCACAAGAACAAATTTTTTAAAAATTCATTAGCATTCGGTAACCAGTTACAAGCAGTCAGGTATTGTGATGGGGGACAGGAAGTTTCTATGGAAGAATGAGCTAGATGCCAGAATGACCTCCTACATGTAACTCTGCAATCTGAGCTAGGGTTGGGTTGTGGGTGCACTCGAGTTAGATTCATAGAAAGTTTACGGCACAGAAAGAGGCCACTTGGCCCATCGTGTCTACACTGGCAGTTAGGGAAGTGATGAAGCTCAGCCAGGCTGCTTATTCCAGACCATTGACCCATGTCCCTTGCTGGAAAATCCAAGCATGTGGATGTTGATTGAGGAAGGGATGGGGCTCAACCATTTTTAATTTGTTTTATATTTACACGTTCACTGGATGTGGGCGTCGCTGGCAAGGCCAGTATTTATTGCCCATCCCTAATTGCCCTTGAGAAGGTTGTGGTGAGCCGTCTTCTTGAACCGCTGCAGTCCGTGTGGTGTAGGTACACCCACAGTGCTGTTAGGGAGGGAGTTCCAGGACGTTGACCCAGCGACAAATAAATGTGAGGTTATACACTTTGGTAGCAAAAACAGGAAGGCAGATTATTATCTGAACAGCTATAAACTGAGAGAGGGGAATATGCAGCGAGATCTGGGTGTTCTCGTACACCAGTCGCTGAAGGTAAGCATGCAGGTGCAACAGGCGGTAAAAAAGGCAAATGGTATGTTGGCCTTCATAGCGAAAGGATTCGAGTACAGGAGCAGGGATGTCTTGCTGCAATTATACAAGGCCGCACCTGGAATATTGTGTGCAGTTTTGGTCTCCTTATCTGAGGAAGGATGTTCTTGCTATAGAGGGAGTGCAACGAAGGTTTACCAGCCTGATTCCTGGAATGGCGGGTCTGACGTATGAGGAGAAATTGAGTCGGTTGGGCTTATATTCGCTGGAGTTCAGAAGAGTGAGGGGGGATCTCTATAAAATTCTAACAGGACTTGACAGGGTAGATGTAGGAATGATGTTGCCGATGGTGGGGGAGTCCAGAACCAGGGGTGATCGTTTAAGGATACGGGGTAAACCTTTCAGGACTGCTATGGGGAGAAATTTCTTCACCCAGAGAGTGGTGAGCCTGTGGAATTTGTTACCACAGAAAGCAGTTGAGGCCAAAACATTGTATGTTTTCAAGAAGGAGTTAGATATAGGTCTTGGGTTTAAAGAGATCAAAGGATATGGGGTGAAAGCGGGAACAGGTTATTGAGTTGGATGATCAGCCATGATCATAATGAATGGCGGAGAAGGCTCGAAGGGCCGAATGGCCTACTCCTGCTCCTATTTTTTTCTATTCGGAAAACTAGTGGGACTAAAGACTGACAAGTCCCCTGGACCTGATGCCTGCATCCTAGGTCTTAAAGCAATAGTGGATGCATTGGTTGTAATCTTCCAAAATTCCCCAGATTCTGGAAAGGTGCCAGTGGATTGGAAAACTACAAACATGACAGGTCTATTCATGAAAGCGGGGGTGGGTGGTGGGGTGGGGTGGCACGTGACAGAAAGCAGGAAACTTTAGGCCAGTTAGCTTAGTATCTGTCATTCAGAAAATGTTACAATCCACTATTAAGGAAGTAGTAGCGGGATATTTAGAAAATCATAATACAATCAGACAGTGTCAGTGCGGTTTTATGAAAGGGAAATTGTGCTTGACAAATTTATTAGAGTTCTTTGAGGATGTGGCAAGCAGGGTGAATAAAGGGGAACTAGTAGATGTAGTGTAATTGGATTTCCAAAAGGTATTCGATAAGTTGCCACATGAAAGGTTACTACACAAGATAAGAGGGTAATGTATTAGCATGGATAGATGATTGGCTAACTGACAGGAAACAGAGTCTGGATAAATGGGGCATTTTCAGGATGGCAAACTGTAACTAGTGAGTGCCACAGGGATCAGTGCTGGGGCCTCAACTATTTATGATCAACATTAATGACTTATTGCAGCTAAATTTGCGGACGATACAAAGGTATAAAGCAAGTTGTGAGGAGGTCACAGAGAAGTGTCTGCAAAGAGATATAGATAAGTTAAATGAGTGAGTAAAAATTTGGCAGATGGCGTGTAATGTGGAAAAATGTGAGGTTATCCACTTTGGTAGGAACAATTGAAAAGCAGAATATTATTTACGTAGAGAGAAACTGCAGAACACTGCGATACAGAGGGATCTAGGCGTCCTTGTACATGAATCATAAGAAGTCAGTATGCAGGTGTAGCAAGTAATTAGGAAGGCAAATTGAATGTTGGCCTTTATTGCAAGGAGGATGGAGTACAAAAGTAGGGAAGTCTTGTTACAACTGTGCAGGGCATTGGTGAGACTGCAGCTAGAGTACATAGTACATAGAACAGTACAGCACAGTACAGGCCCTTCGGCCCACGATGTTGTGCCAAACCTTTAACCTACTCCAAGATCAAACTAACTACCTACCCTTCATTCTACTATCATCCATGTACCTATCCAAGAGTTGCTTAAATGCCCCTAATGTATCTGCTTCTACGACCACCGCTGGCAGCGCATTCCATGCACCCACCACTCTCTGTGTAAAGAACCTTACTCCAATCACCTTAAAATTATGCCCCCTGGTGGTAGCCCTTTCCACCCTGGGAAAAAATCTCTGGTATATCGTGGGGTGCCCCAGGGATCAGTATTTGGACCGCTGCTTTTCTTGATATATATTAAATGATGTAGACTTGGATTTGCAGGACACAATTTCAAAATCTGCAGAAGACACAAAACTTGGACATATGTGAACTGCGAGGAGGATAATGATAGACTTCAAGAGGCCATGGACAGGCTGGTAGAATGGGTGGATACTTAGCAGGTGAAATTTAAATGTAGAGAAGTGTCAAGTGATTCTTTGATAGGAAGAACGAGGAGAGGGAACATGAAATAAAAGGGTACAATTCTAAAAAGGGGGTGCAGGAGCAGAGGGTTCTGGGGGTATATATGTGCACAAATCACTGAAGGTGGCAGGGCAGTACTGTGTACAGTTTTGGTTTTCTTACTTAAGGAGGGATATACTTGCATTAGAAGCAGTTCGGAGAAGGTTCATAGAATCATACAAATTTTAGAGCACAGAAGGAGGCCATTTGGCCCATCATTCACTAGGCTGATTCCTGGAATGAAGGGGTTGTCTTATGAGGAAAGGTTGAGCAGGTTGGGCCTGTACCCATTGTAGTTTAGAAGAATGAGGGGTCATCTTATTAAAACATGTAAGATTCTGCCGGGCTTGACAAGGTAAATGCTGAGAGAACGTTTCCCCTTTGGGGGGAATCTATTTCAAAATAAGGGGTCCCCCATTTAAGACGGAGATGAGGAATTGCTTCCCTCAGAGGGTTGTTGATCTTTGGAATTCTCTTCCCCAGTGAGCAGTGGAGGCTGGGTCATTGAATATATTCAAGGCTGAGTTAGACAGATTTTTGATCTACAAGGGAGTCAAGCACAATGGGAGCCGACAGGAAAGTGGAGTTAAGGTCACAATCAGACAGCCATGTTGTTATTGAAGGCGAAGCAGGCTTGAGGGGCTGAATGGCCTACTTCTGTTCCTATTTATTATGTTCTTAACCTCCAGGGAAGAAACAGAATGTCAGTCGCTTTTAAACCTAGTCTCACACACTGTTCAGCTGCATAAGTGCGTCAGTCATTGACTGCTTTCAAAATTTACATTGCAAATTAGAACTAAGACAAACCAGTTAACAGCCTAAACCAGGTAGAAACACAGAAAAGATTTCAAAAGCACTTTTTAAAAAAAAGCAGAAACTCAATGAATTCTTAAAGTGAAGATAATGACCCAGAAAGACAATTAAGCCTGTTTGAATTTGACTATCATTTGGAAATATTTCCTTCACACAGCATGCATTAATGAGTGCCACACTTCATACAGCAGAAGTACTTCCAACTAGAATATATAGAAACACAATCATTGCCTGGAGTTTCTTGCTAATTAAGCACATCTCCTTTAAGTGCTGTACATTGCAGGGATAGAAGTACTGGCCAGACCTGGAAATATTGAAGGGCTGAGTCATTTGTGGTGTGCCTTTGTCACTTTAATAAAATTGTCACGAGCTGCCCAATGTGAATTGAGAACTGGGGTTCGGGAGCTTTGATTGGACTCAGTCATGTGCAGAACCACAAATTTTTAAAAAATCAGTCTGGGGACACAGGTGGTACTGGCAAGGCTGGCATTTATTGCACAACTGTGGTTGCCCCCAAGAAGGTGATGGTGGGCCTTGTTCTTGCAACATTGCAGTCTGTGTGGTGAAGGTGCTCCCACAGAGGCATTAGGGATTTTGACCCATTGCCAATGCAGGAACAGGGATATCTATCCAAGTCAGAATGGTATGATGTCGAGGTGATGGTGTATCGCAGAAAAGGTTTTCTCACTCATATGTGGCGGGTTGTTTTTTAATATGCAGGGATTTAGAAATCATCCTTCAATATTCAGTAACACTTGGCTCAGTTACAATGGAATTGCCAGGAACAAAAAGACCAAGATCCATCTCGCTCGCCTTCTACCATCATGATACAACATAATGGAGGTTTTTTACTTTGTGTGGTATTAATTCAGTCTGTCACACTCTTGATTGTTTGTCAGTCAGAAGGCTGTGGGTTCAAGTCCAACACTAGAGATTTGAGCACCAAATCTAGCTTGATACTCCAGTGCAGTGCTGAGGGAGTGTTGTACTGTCAGAGATGTCGTCTTTCAGATGAGATGGCATATGTCCCACAGTGCTATTGGGACAGGCTATTTTGAAGGCAGCCAATTTGCACACAGCAAGCTCCCACAAACAGCAATGTGATAACGACCAGGTAATCTGTGTTTCAGTGATGTTAATTGAGGGATAAATATTGATCAGGACACCAGGGGGATCTCCCGTGCTCTTCTTCAAAGTAGGTGCCTTGGCATCTTTTACAACCACCCAAGAGGACAGACTGGGCCTCAGTTTAACATCTCATCTGAAAGTTGGCACCTCCAACAGTGCAGCACTCCCTCAGTACTGGATTATGTGCTGAAGTCTCTGGAATGGGACTTGGGCCCATGACCTCATGCCTCAGAAACGCAAGGGCTACCCACTGAGCAACAGCTGACAATAGTTACAATGCTGACAAATCCTCAGCAGGGGATGGAAAATGACATTTGTGCAAAACGGTGTCTCCTCCACCTGCTTCCCCAGTGAATGCTAAGTGAGATATTCGAATAATAATAATGAAGGAAGTGTTTTAATGGCCTGTGTGTACGACAACACACAGCTGACAACAAAGGCATTAGTGCAAGCTAATGAGAGCCAAAGTGAAACAGCATGGACAGTGCAATTAGAATCAAATTAATTTGCATGTCGCAGTGTGAGGGGGAAGTTGTGGTTTCAAAACCGGTAGGAGGTAAAGGCACTTGCAGAAAGAAATTGGGGGGACGATCAGAATCAGAAGAGGAAAGGATGAGCTTGGCAATAAAATATCCAGGATTGGATGGTAGCAGATGTGAAAGTGACAGATCTGGGAATTGATGAAACACTAAGCGACACGTTCAGTCTCGAAAAGGTATTGAAACAAACAGTCGATTCAGGATACGGGACTCTTAATAATAATGAGTGTCAGCTTGTAATGCAAGTTTCGCAAGTGAATTATCATATGGGGTGACTGAAAGATAAGATCAAAGAACCGTACAATGATACAGCACAGAAGGAGGACATTCAGCCCGTCATGCCTGCGCTGGCTCTATGAAAAAGCTCTCCAATACCACTGCTCTTTCCCCACAGCCCTGGAATTTTTTCCCCTTTAAGTATTTATTCAATTCCCTTTTGAAAGTCATTATTGAATCTGCCTCCATCGGCCCTTTCAGGCAGCGCATTCCAGGTCACAAAACTCGCTGTGTAAAAAACATTCTCTTCATTTCACCTCTGGTTCTTTTGCCATTCACCTTAAATCAGTGACCTCTGGATCGAGCAAAAATAAAACTATAGGGAACTTAGCAGCCAATTTGCGCACAACAAGATCCCACAAAAAGCAGCGTGATGATCACCAGATAATCTGTTTTATCAACATTGGTTGAGGAATAAATATTGGCCAGAACCACAGGAGGACTGAGGCAGCATCTGTGGAGAGAGAAACAGAGTTAATGTTTCAGGTTGATGGCCTTTCATCAGAACTGGATTCAAGCAGCAAGGTTACAGTTCTAATGCAACATCATTGACCAGAAACATTAACTCTGTTTCTTTCTCCACAGAAGCTGCCAGATCTGCTGAGTATTTCCAGCATTTTCTGTTTTTGTTTCAGATTTCCAGCATCTGCAGTATTTTGTTTTTGCGCCAGGGAGAACTCCCCCGCTCTTCTTCGAAAAAGTACCATGGGACCTTTTACATCCAGCTGAGAGGCCAGACAGCCTAATGTCTTAACCGAGGAATGGCACAGGTCCATGGGTACTGGTTGCCCTTTGGTGCCTCACCCAAATGGTGAATTAAGTAGGCTATTCAATCCTAGAAGGCATCACAGTCATGGCTGATCCTCCTCCCTCCTAACACATGCGTCCTCCAGCAGGTGTCAGTGGATAGGGATAGGGGATTCTTGAATCTTCCTTAGCCCAGGAGCATTGAGGTTAATTGTAGAGCTACAACTATTGCCCCCACTGGGATTAGCTTAGACAGCTCATATAACCTGGTGCCTTCATGTCTTTATGGCTTGAGAATAACACTGAGTGTTTACTACCTTTATGCACCAAGGAGCCCATGAACTGTGGTGTAATTTTTAATAGCGTACATTATTAACACAATAATGGCATTAACAAGGCCTTAGCTATTAGCTGTGGTTCAGTGGGTAGCACTCTCACCACTGAGATACAAGGCTGTGGATTCAAGTCCCTGCTCCAGAGAACTGAGCCCAAAATCTAGGCTGGTGCACCTGGTGCAGTACTGAGGGAGTGCTGCACTGTTAGTTGTGTCACTTTTCAGGTGAGACATTAAACCAGGATTCTACCTACCCCTTCAGGTAGATGCAAAAGGTCCCAAGGTACTATTCTGAAGAAGAGCAGGACTTCTCAAGGGTGTGCTGACCAATATTTATCCCACAAACAATGTCACGAAAACAGATTACCTGGTTATTACCTCATTGCTGTTTGTGGGAGCTTGCTGTGCACAAATTGGCTGCTGCGTTTCCTCCATTAGAACAGTGACTACACTTCAAAAAATATTTCAGTGGCTGTAAAGCACTTTGGGATGTCCTGAGATTGTGAAAGTTGCTATATGAATGCGAGTTCTTTCTTTCTTTAACATCAGTTGGAATATTAGTGACATTTTATTTTAAAACCATGTAAATATGCTCCATTTGAGTGGTTACTGTGATCACTGCAAGTAGAATATTATTCATAACAGAAGAATATCTCCCCAAGGTGCTAGGTTCTGGGTTGAACTGAAGGATGTTACTTGTTACCATCTTCTGATTGCACTGTCAAGATTCATCAGTTAGAAGTGGCATCCAAAAGGGTTCTACTATAACTTCAGTGGGTGGCAGACAAGGCAGAGAGAGAGAGAGAGACAGACAGAGAATACATCAGGGGAATTTTTCTTACAATTGCAAAACCAGTAACTGTGCTGCGATGATGGGTGAAGATCGCTGTATCAAATGGTGATGGATAGCAGTTGCCTGGCAGCAGTGAAACTAACAAAGCGTGGGACTTGCAAGGAACAACACATCAGAGCAATCAAGTACATGTAATTGCATGTTATGACGGAGTGAGAGGTAAGGTAACTACATTCATTCCTGTTCCAATGGCTCTTAAAGCTCATGCTGCAAAGTTGCTAATGATAACTGTCTCTTTCCCTCTGTCAATCCTCACTGCTCCCAAAATGGGTGGAAAGGGTTAAATTATGAGGACAGGTTGCAAAAACTAGGCTTGTCTTCCCTTGGGTTTCAGATGCTGCGGGGTAAGCTAATTCAGGTCTTTAAAATGATAAAAAGATTCGATAGGGTAGACCGAGAAATTATTTCCTCTGGCGGAGGAATCCAGAGTAAGGGGGCATAATCAGGAATGAAATCAGGAAGAATTCCTTCACACAAAGGGTAGTGAAAATCTGGAACTCTGCTGCACAAAAGGCTGTGGATACTGGGGTCAGATGACATTTTCAAGGCTGGGATCAATAGATTTTTGTTAGGTATTGAGGAATACGGAAGAAAGTGACTAAATGGAGGTACAGATCATCCATGATCTAATTGGATGGTGAAATAGGTTCGAGAGACTGACTGACCTCTTCCTGTTTCCTACTCATTGCCCATCTCTCGACTGACCCCAGGTACTAGTACGGGAAGGATGGCCATAGTCCCTAGGCTGGCGTCAATAAGGCCCCTAAATCAATGGATGGATGGAGAGAGGCCCACACGTGCAATGGTCTGTATTCACTTATGGATCAGCAGCGATCTAATTGAATCAAATCCCTCCATGACCTCCCTGTCTCTGTATTCTCCTCCAGCCTTGCAACCTTTCGAGACCTCTGCACTCCTCCAATTCTTGTCTCTTGCACACCCTGATTTTAATTGCTTCACAGTTGGTGGCCACGTCTTCAGCTGCCTCAGTCACGAGCTCTGGAATTCCATCCCTAAACCTCTCCGCCTCGCTACCTCTCTTTCCTCCTTTAAGACACTCCTTAAAACCTGCCTCTGTTACCAAACTTTAGGTCACCTGTTCTAATATCCCCTTATGTGCTGGGCGTTAAATTTTCTCTGGTAATTGCTTCTGTGAAGCGCCTTCCCAGAGTGACACCACATGTGCAGCACCACAACAGAAGAAGGATGTTCACTGAAATAAAAACAAGAAATGCTGGAAATACTCAGCAGGTCCGGCAACATCTGTGGAGAGAGAAGCAGAGTTAATGTTTCAGGTCAGAAGTTCTGATGAAAGGTCACTGACCTGAAACGTTAACTCTGCTTCTCTCTCCACCGATGCTGCCGGACCTGCTGAGTATTTCCAGCGTTTCTTGATTTTATTTCAGATTTCCAGCATCTTTATTATTTTGCTTTTATTTTAAGGATGTTTACTGGGCGTTTTAAAAAAATATCAAAGTAGCAATAACATATGACAATGCAAACCAGCGCCTAGAAAAACAACACCCAATTTAATGTAATAAAACATCCCAAAGTGTGTGATCAGAGCATTGGATGACAGCTGACAAGAAATAGTGAAAGAAAATCTAGGGAAGGTGATAGCAGAGTGCAAGGCTCTACCGATCAGGGAAGGATCAACAGGCCGGGTCCCTTTTCTCTTGAAAAGAGAAAGCTGAGGTCTGACTTAATAGAGGTCTTTAAAATTATGGAAGGTTTTGATAGAAGAGAAAATATTTCCTGTTGTGGGGAAGTACAAAACCGAAGGTCATCACTATAAGATAGTCACCAAGGAATCAGATGGGAACTCAGAAGAAACTTCTTGACCCAGAGAGTGGTGAGAATGTGAAACTTGCTGCCATAGGGAGTGGCTGAGGTGAACAGTGTATTTAAGGGGAAGCTAGATAAATATATGAGGGAGAAAGAAATAGAAGGATATGCTGATAGAGTGAGATGAGGAAGGATGGAAGGGGGCTTGAGTGGAGCATAAACACCGGCATGGAGTGGCTGGGCTGAATGGGCTGTTTCTGTGTGTACAATCTATGTAAATCTATGAAGTGAAAAATGAAAAATTGGTTGGTTTCTATAATGTGGGGCCAATCTATAAAGCCAGTTCAACGCCTAGGAGTTAAGTGAAAGATTTACTCCAGTCCCTGCGTTCAAGAGTCATCATGTATGGAAGGCGTAAAGCAATGTATTAATTCCCATCTCAAATATTGCAGTATCTTAGTACATCAGTGGACCACAGGAATGGCAGCAGTCACTTCTGTAGTTATTGAGATTAAGACACTCACAGCAAGTCATTGACCTGTAATTGGGAAAGATTGTCTGACTCATGCAAAGATTTCTCAGCAATGGGTCAACCACAGTCATAATCAACATGTTCCACCCCTAGCTGCAACATTCTTAAGTTTAGCTCCAGGCAGGATTCTGATTGAACACTATGTGCCCAAAGTTTTGAAACCACATGACGTAGGTTTGAAGGTATTGTCTGATGGGTGGTGATGGTGTGATTGATATGGGCCGGTAATCCAAAGAATGTATGTTGAAATCCCAACATGACAGTTTGGGAACTTGAACTCCATAAAATGTGGAAACAAAAAGCTAGTATCAGTAAAAGTCACCACAAAGCTGTGGGATTGCTGTAAAAACCCAATCAGTTCTCTCATGCCCTTTTGGGAAGGAAACATGATGTCCTTACCTGTTGGGGCCGATAGGTGATTCCAGTCCCTCTTCAAGGTGGTTGAATCTTAGCTGCCTTCTGAAATGGCCTAGCAAGACTTTGAGTTGTATCAAACCACCAAACTGCAATGGTTCAACAAAAAGGCCCACCTTCTTAGGGCAACGAGGAGATGGACAATAAATTTAAGGTAAGAAGCAGGAGATTTAGAGGGGATTTGAAGAAAAATGTTTTCACTCAGAGGGTGGTTGGAATCTGGAACACACTGCCTGAAGAGGTGGTTGAGGCAGGAACCCTCACAACATTTAAGAAGTATTTAGATGAGCACTTGAAACGCCACAGCATACAAGGCTACGGGCCAAGTGCTGGAAAATGGAATTAGAATAGATAGGTGCTTGATGGCCGGCACAGACACGATGGGCCGAAGAGCCTGTTTCTGTTCTGTATAACTCTATGACTCTAAATGATGGTGGTGCCCAAATCTCAAGAACAGATATTTAAAAAGTTAAGAATTTGCATTTAACTCAAAATAAACTTTTACACAGCAAGTCGTTGTGGTCTGGAACGTGCTGCCCAAAAGGGCAGTGGAAGCCTATGGGAAAGGGCAGGGGTGTGGAATTAATTGGATAGCTCTTTCAAAGAACCAGTTCAGAGAAAGTGGCCATCTTCTTGCTGCATCATTCTATGAACCCAGGCAATCTGATTGAATGTGTAGTTGAGTGGGGTGATAAACATAGAACTGGGGTTTAACAGCAATGTAAGCTTTCTGATTGTTAAATTTGAACACACATACTGTGCTGGACCGATAGGCTGAATTTTAAACAGCTGGCGGGGGGTCCCAACACCAGGCCAGAGAGGCGAGGGGAACCCTGTCTTGGCCATTTGGGGGACACAGAATTTCACAGAATTGTTACAGCACAGAAGGAGGCCATTTGGCCTGTCGTGTCTGCATTGGCTCTCCCCCATAGCCCTGCACATTCTTCCTTTTCAGATAATAATCCACTTTCCTCTCGAATGCCTCGATTGAACCTGCCTCCACCACACTCTCAGGCAGTGCATTCCAGATCCTAACCACTCGCTGCGTGAAAAAGTTTTACCTCATGTCACCATTGCTTCTTTTACCAATTACCTTAAATCTGTGCCCTCTTGTTCTCTACCCCTGCTGCATTTTATAACACTAAGGCAGTTTCCTGTCCTTTTAAGGATGAGGATCCCGCCTCCAAGAGCTGCCAGCCAATCAGAGGGCCACCGGGAGCGGTGGCCATGGCTGGAATTGCAGTAGGCACCATACCAGGAACTGCGCTAGAACCTCGGGGATAGGGTAAGTGGGGTGGGCTCGACAGGACCAGTCAGGCAGGCCCCAGCAAGGAGTGGGGGAGGGGGGGGGGTTATTGAGGGCAGGGGTGTGTGTTGGCACAGGCTTTTGCTGCCGGGGCCCTCCATAGGCCACCAATTGCCTGAATAAGAGGACAACCAGCCCAGATGGAGGCTACCTGGTGTTATCAGGTGACCCCTCCCCCGCCTCACGTGGCGGATGGCCCCCCAAACACAGATAAAATTCCAGTGGCGGCAAGATGAGACCTGTAATTGGCCACTTAAGAGCCTCAATTGACCTCTGGTTGGGAAGGCCATCCTCGGCCTTCCCTGTCCCTGAGAAAATTGAATTGCATCGAGAAGGCGAGGGGCACATCACCCCTTGCCTTCCTACTCAATTTTATGGGCTCCCAAAACCACCCTGTTCATCCCTCGAGGGCTGATAAAATTCACAAATAGGAAGGAAATTCATGTATTTACAATTTTCTCATTTTCTTTTCCCAAAGGCCCTTGTTCAATATATTTTTCTATAATTCTAAAAAAAGTAATCTTCTAGTCTGAAGAATATTTCTCTAATTACCACTCGCGTAGGAAAACAGCTGTCACAGCTTCCACCCCAAATAAACACAATATTTAAAAGAGGCAGGCACCCATCAATGCCCTTTAAAAAAACAAACTTACAAAGAATTATAACTATATTCCTTTGCTGTATCTGTCTGTCATTTTTAATTAATATGTTTCTGTTCAAACAGCAAGTGCTGATGAGGTGAGTGGGAGGAGTTTGTGGTTTAATTAATAATAGTCATTAACCTGAGGCTTCATCAAAGTTCATTTCAAACGTGTTGTGTTAATTCAACTCCCTCGCAATCTTGGGTTTAGTCATTTCTACCAGCTCTTCAGCAGTTTCAATCATCAGTATTCATTATTTTTAATGTGTTTTTTTTTTGAAGAGTATTAACGATGTTGAAAAAAGAGGAAAATTTTCTCATTCTGGGTCCTCACTGCAAACATCAAGCAATCCAAGCTCAATATCGGATAGATGATTGAGAAGCGTATATCTCCTGCTCCCCCATTCTAGCCCCCAAAACAGTGCCCTCTCCTACAATACAGTGCGACTCCCTCTTTATCACATGGGAGCGTCTTCACCACATGGACTGCAGCGGTTCAAGAAGGCAGCTCAGCACCACCTTCTCGAGGACAATTAGCGATGGGCAATAAATGCAAACTTGCCAGCAACGCTCACATCCCATGAATGAATAACTTTTTTAAAAGCCCACACAGTGTGTTAAATTCCAGAAAGCTTGTGTTGGAAGGATAATGCTGGAGCCTGTCTTTACGCAGTTTCACATTTATTGTACAGAGAAAAAAGATTACAAACATGTAGCTCCTCACTCAAAAACTCCACCAGTCTCAGTAAATGTCTCTTTATAAGTGCTCAAGTAAGACCCCAATTAACACCCTCCACCTGCATATAGTTAAACTTTGATACACAATTAATACAGTATCCTGATTTACTTCCAATCATGATTCAGTAAACTGAGGTCAAGTTGGGTTCATGCAATCCTGTGACCAGATATTAACCAATCAGTATCTCACAGGTGCCATTGGACTCAAATCTGCTCATTGGACAAATACTAAATTACAGCAGCGACTGCTCTTCAAAAAAAGGTATTTCATTGGCTGTACAGCACTTGGGGATGTCCTGAGGTCTTGAAAGGCACTATATAAATGCAAGTTCTTATTTCTTTCCTGGTCACATCCTCAGCCCTGATGCAAATAAATCCTGCCAATTTGCCCCGGCCAAAATAGGCATCTTTTATCTGAAGTGCTCCCTGGCATCCTATTTGGAGGGAACTAAGTAGCAGCATTAAAGTGAGGAACAATCTGGGCATTCAGTTGAATAACTAAGACACTTTCGGAGTATATTATAGGGGTGGCCTTGCTTTCTTAATCACAATATGTGAGTGGTAAATCAAGTTTTTTCACATGTGGTTGAAGCTTCAGTAACAAAAGGATTCCAGGCACTGGCAGCAATTACTGGCTTATGTTTTGTTGGATGAAGAAAAGCCTCCCAACCCAAGGCTGACTTACCCTGGGGGGGGGGGTTAGAGAACAATGCAAAGCTAGTCAACTGCAGTGAAGTTGGGCGGAGAAGCAAGATGGGGCTACAAACCACATACTGCAATCTCTGAATATTAAACTAGCAATGTGGGCCCTGGTTCAGGAAGGAATGCCAACTGTATAATAACTGACTTGCTCAACGGCTTTGACTAGGAGCTGGTATTTCTGGTGTTGTGCTGATCTGAAAGCATCAGCCTGATTTAAAATGTGTATTTCATTGGGTGCCTGTAAGTCTTGTCATGCACGCTGACTGCTCGGTTACACAGTTGGCTGATTAAGTCGTGTTCGAGAAACATAGACATAGAATATAGGAGCAGGAGTAGGCCATTCGGCCCTTCGAGCCTGCTCCGCCATTCATTATAATCATGGCTGATCATCCAGCTCAATAGCCTGTTCCCGCTTTCTCCCCATATCCTTTGATCCCTTTAAACCCAAGAGCTATATCTAACTCCTTCTTGAAAACATACAATGTTTTGGGCTCAACTGCTTTCTGTGGTAGCGAATTCCACAGGCTCACCACTCTCTGGGTGAAGAAATTTCTCCTCATCTCAGTCCTGAAAGGTTTCCCCTGTATCCTTAGACTATGACCCCTGGTTCTGGACTCCCCCACCATTGGGAACATCCTTCCTGCATCTACCCTGTCAAATCCTGTTAGAATTTTATAGGTTTCTATGAGATCCCCCCTCACTCTTCTGAACTCCAGCGAATATAATGCTAACCGACTCAATCTCTCCTCATACGTCAGTCCCGTCATCCCAGAAATCAGTTTGGTAAACCTTCGTTGCACTCCTCTATAGTAAGACCATCCTTCCACAGATAAGGAGACCAGAACTGCACACAATATTCCAGGTGTGGCCTTACCAAGGCCCTGTATAATTGCAGCAAGACATCCTTTGAATCCTCTCGCTATGAAGGCCAACACACCATTTACCTTTTTTACCGCCTGTTGGACCTGCATGCTTACCTTCAGCGACTGGTGTACGAGAACATCCAGGTCTCGTTGCATATTCCCCTCTCTCAGTTTATAGCTGTTCAGATAATAATCTGCCTTCCTGTTTTTGCTACCAAAGTGGATAACCTCACATTTATCCACATTATACTGCATCTGCCATGCATTAGCCCACTTACTCAACTTGTCCAAATCACCCTGAAGCCTCTCTGCATCCTCCTCACAACTCACCCTCCCACCCAGTTTTGTGTCATCTGCAAATTTGAAGATATTACATTTAGTTCCCTCATCTAAATCATTAATATATATTGTGAATAGCTGGGGTCCCAGCACCGATCCCTGTGGTACCCCACTAGTCACTGCCTGCCATTCAGAAAAAGACTCATTTATCCCTACTCTTTGTTTCCTGTCTGCCAACCAATTTTCTATCCATCACAATACACTACCCCCAATCCCATGCGCTTTAATTTCTCATGTGGGACTATGTCGAAAGCCTTCTGAAAGTCCAAATAAACCACATCCACTGGCTCCCCCTCATCAACTCTACTAGTTACATCCTCGAAGAATTCTAGTAGATTTGTCAAGCATGATTTCCCTTTTGTAAATCCATGCTGACTCTGTCCGATTCTACCACTGTTCTCCAAGTGCTCTGCTATAAAATCTTTGATAATGGACTCTAGAATTTTCCCCACTACCGACGTCAGGCTGACTGGTCTATAATTCCCTGCTTTCTCTCTACCTCCCTTTTTAAATAGTGGGGTTACATTAGCTACCCTCCAATCTGTAGGAACTGTTCCAGATTCTAGGAACTGTTCCAGAGTTCTGTGAAGTGCTTAAATAGGGTGGAGTGGTCCCAGAGGCTGGCTTGAGTTGCCCTCAACACTGGAATGCTTTGAGAGGAGCCCCTTTCCTCTCGAAATGAACACCCCCAATTTTAATCACTCCACCATTGGCGGTTGTGCCTCCAGCTCCCTCGGCCCTGAACTCTGAAATTCCTTCCCTAAACCTCTTCACCTCTCTACCTTGCTCTCCTCCTTTAAAACTTTCCTTAAAACCTCAATCTTTGTCCAAGCTTTAGGTCAACTGCCTAATATGTGGCTCAGTGCCAAATGTTGTTTGACAATGCTCCTATGAAGCGCCTTGTGACACTTTACCAAGTTAAAAGCGCTATATAAATGCTAATTTTTGTTGTTAAAGTAACGTGGCTGTGGGGGTGGCAAAGATTTATCTCTCCTGAGGACACCAATGGGCAATGGCAGGATACTGGTAGCCAACATGGCAAGCTAGATAAAGACAAGGGAGAAAGGAATAGAAGGATATGTCGCTAGGATGAGAAGCAGTAGAATGGGAGGAGGAATGTGTGAAGCATAAACGTTAGCATTGCCCATTTGGATCTAATAGCCTGTTATATGCTGTAAATTCTATATAATTAGGCTGTAGGGTATAGTTGGCCTGTAGGTAGGCTTTACCACCATTAACCCAGACTGCTTTAGGTAACTTTTCATTGTGTAGAAGTTCAGTCAACAACAATAACTCGTATTTACATAGCGCCTTTAACATAAGACGTCCCAAGGCACTTATCATTCCATCATTCTGTAACTCCTCCCAGCCACAATCCCCAATAATAGTGTCAAGACATAGTGCTTAAACATTAAACATTCTGACAGTAAAAAGAAAGGAACTCAAGGTTAACCATAACCCTTTGTATCAGTTTTTAATCTTGCGATTAGCTAAGACTCTTAAAAATCTCTGCCTACATCCCAATATATTATAAATAATCCAATACATTCTTCAACCCCTGTTATTTAGATCCATATCAGCAGCTCAATGTTAATGAGAGATTTATAGGGTTGGAATGCTGAAAGGGTGAGATCAAATGGGCTGTAAAGGGACTTTCCTAACATAGAACATAGAACATAGAAAAATACAGCACAGAACAGGCCCTTCGGCCCACGATGTTGTGCCGATCCTTTGTCCTCTGTCAAGGACAATTTAATCTATACCCCATCATTCTCCTTTATCCATATACCTATCTAAAAGCCGTTTGAAAGTCCCTAAAGTTTCTGACTCAACAACTTCCCCAGGCAAGGCATTCCATGCCCCGACCACTCTCTGGGTAAAGAACCTTCCCCTGACATCCCCCTTATATCTCCCACCCTTCACCTTAAATTTATGACCCCTTGTAACGCTTTGCTCCACCCGGGGAAAAAGTTTCTGACTGTCTACCCTATCTATTCCCCTGATCATCTTATAAACCTCTATCATGTCACCCCTCATCCTTCTCCGTTCTAATGAGAAGAGGCCTAGAATGTTCAGCCTTTCCTCGTAAGACTTATTCTCCATTCCAGGCAACATCCTGGTAAATCTCCTCTGCACCCTCTCCAAGGCTTCCACATCCTTCCTAAAATGAGGCGACCAGAACTGCACACAGTACTCCAAATGAGGCCTTACCAAGGTCCTGTACAGCTGCATCATCACCTCACGGCTCTTAAACCTCTGATCAATATTGTCGGCCAGTGACAGCGAATAACTGGCCAACTGTTTGCTTTGAAACCTCCTCCAGTCTTTCGACCCTCCAAGATCTGGATCACTTGCACATCCTTGATTTTAATCGTTCCACCATTGGCGGCCGTGCCTTCAGCTGCCTGGGCCCTAAGCTCTGGAATTCCCTCCCTAAACCTCTCTCACCTCCATTAAGACACACCTTGAAACATACCTCTTTGACCAAGTTTTTGATCAGCTGTCGTATTATCTCCTTATGTGGTTCTATGTCAAACTTTGGTTGATAATCACTCCTGTGAAGCACCTTGGGATGTTTTATGTTGTTAAAGAGGCTATATAAATGCAAGTTGCTGTTGTTATTGCATACTTTTTTTTTATTCATTCATGGGAAGTGGGCATCACTGGCTATGCCAGCATTTATTGCCTATCCCTAATTGCCCTTGAGAAGGTGGTGGTGAGCTGCCTTCTTGAACCGCTGCAGTCCATGTGAGGTAGGTACACCCAAGTGCTGTTAGGAAGGGAGTTCCAGGATTTTGATCCAGCAACAGTGAAGGAACAGCGATATATTTCCAAGTTAGGATGGTGACTTGGATGGGAACTTGTAGGTGTTGATGTTCCCATGAATCTGCTGCTCTTGTCCTTCGAGGTGGTAGAGGTCGCGGGCTTGGAAGTTACTGACTAAGGAGCCTTGGTGCATTGCTGCAGTGCATCTTGTAGATGGTACACACTGCTGCCACTGTGCGTTGGTGGTGGAGGGAGTGAATGTTTGTGCATGGTGTGCCAATCAAGTGGGCTGCTTTGTCCTGGATGGTGTCGAGCTTCTTGAGTGTTGTTGGAGCTGCACTCATCCAGGCAAGTGGAGAGTATTCCGTCACACTCCTGACTTGTGCCTGTAGATGGTGGACAGGGTTTGGGGAGTCAGGAGGTGAGTTACTTGCCGCAGGATTCCTAGCCTCTGACCTGCTCTTGTAGCCACGGTATTTATATGGCTACTCCAGTTCAGTTTCTGGTCAATGGTAGTCCCTAGGATGTTGATAGTGATACTAATTATCAGAAGGAAGTCAAACACATCAGCAGTGAAATTAGATTTTGTCATGCCTGTTTTCAGTTGGCAGTTGGACCACAGAAGTAACAGCTACCTCACTGCTATAGGAAAGGTTGCTTACATAAAGGAAAGAAGCTTGGGCCTTCATGTTTAATAGGGTCTACTGTTCCAACTCTGGTCTCTTGTCCATCACTCATTTCCCTTTTTCCACCATTGGCAGCCTTGCCTTCAGATGTCTAGGTCCTAAGTTCTGGATTTCCCTCCCTAAACCTCTCTACCACTCTCTCCTCTTTTAAGACACTCTTTTAAACTTACCTCTTTGAGCAAACTTTCAATCACCTGCCCTGATGTCTCCTTTGGCTTAATGTCAATTTTTATCTGATTCGTGCCTGTGGAGCATCTTGGGGTGTTTTGCTATGTTAAGGGTGTGATATATATATAGTTGTTTTTGTTTTATTGTTATTAACCTCTGTTTGTGATTTCCTGAAAAAATAACTACCGTTTCTTAAACAAGTCTAATCCCATTTACAGCTCGTAAAAGAACACAGTCACTCTGTAGTCCTGTGTAATATGAGACTATAATGAGATGATTGTCAGTTTGTTTAATCCTTTTGTAAAAGTAAATTATACCTTTCATGTAGACTGTACAATGCGATCATTGTGAGTTAAAGGATTTTTTCTCAATCAAAGGCTGAAAAGGGTGGAGTGTTCAATAATTGTTGAATTGCTCCTAAAACTGCTCAAAGGTCAGACCACACTTAGTTTGAATTGGTAGTACATGTGACTGCCTACTGATTGAGTGGACACTTAATGTTTGTGCCCCCTTTTGATAAAACATGGTATCTATAGTGTCAGGCAATGATCATTTCAACAAGAGTCTAACCACCTCCCCTTGACAATCAATGTCATCAACGCTCAACACCATCCAGCCTGCTTGACTGCCCATTCACTACCTTAAACTTTCATTCCTCCACCACTGATGCACAGTGGCACCAGTGTGTCCCATCTACAGGATGCACTGCAGCAACTCACCACGGCTTCTTCGACAGCACCTTCCAAAACCGCAACCTCTACCACCCAGAAGAACCGGGGCAGCGAGGCTCATTGGAATACCACCACCTGCCAGTGCCACTACAACTCACACATGCCATCCTGACTTGAAAATGGTATCGGCCGTTCCTTCATCGTCACTGGGTCAAAATACTGGAACTGTCTGCCCAACAGCACTGTGGGAGCACCTTCATCACATGGAGTGCAGTGTTTCAGGAAGGTGGCTCACTGCCACTTCTCAAGGACCATAAGGAATGGGCAATAAATGCCGACCTTGCCAGCGACAACCAATTCCCGAGAATGAATAAAAACAAATCCTGGTGAGTCCTGCCATTTATTACACTTGGCATTTATTTTCTTTGCAACTGTACTAGTGTAAGGTCAAAATCCAGCTCAGGTTGGATAGTCATACTCTGGTTGCCTGTACGCTACTCCTTTACATATGTATTCCAGTGAAGAGGCAGTCAGTGCAAGCATTATTTCAAAAGTGAAATGGATGCAGAAAATCTGATAAAATATTATTGGGTTTGGTTTGGTCCATCCAATTTCCCATCATGGCGGAACTAAAAGGGCTAAGAGTCAAGGTTTTGAACACTCTTTTAGTGCTGCTGGTTCAGTGACAAGTATTGGCCAGGACAATAGACATGCTCTTCTTCAAAATAGTGCATGGGATCTTTTACATCTGCATCAGAGGGAAGATAGGGTCTTGGTTTAAACATCTTATCCAAAAGGAGGCACCTCTGACAGTGCAGCATTCCCTCAGAACTGACACTATGGTCCGGTAAAATTCTGCGGGAGAGGCCCGCCTCAACCCACCATGTTGAGAAGGGCCTGCCGCATATTACTGGCGGTGGGCCCTTCATCAACATATGCAAATGAGCATTAATAATATGTAAATAAATTTACCTGCAAATGGCGGCTATCCCATGCCGATATTACGGCCACCGTTCGTGCTTTGTGGGAACCTGGTGGGGAGGGGGGAGGAATAAAATTTTCAGCGGGGGAGGGGTGAGGGAGCGGAGAAAACAATCTTGATTGGATGTGGGGATGGTGGGAAGGGGTTGAAAGGCAAAGGTTTGAAGGTTGGGGGGTAAAGCTCGGGTAGGTAAAATGGCATGTTTCTTGTTACCGGGTAATTCAATGACTATTGGGGGGGGCCGAGGGGTGTTGAGCAAGGGCCGCCATCACAAAAGTTTTCAGTTAATAAAAATTTACAATGATACACCTTTAAAAATTAAAATTAATTGTAAGGGCTTAAATCCCTTTAAAAATGGCGTCGGCTCCTGTGCGGTTGCACCGGCCACCCCCCCTCCCCCCACCACGTCATCGGGGGCGGCCACTCCTCCCCCTTCAATGTAAATGAGCCCCCGCTTGTAATATTGCGGGGGCTCAGGGACGGCACATCCGCGCAGGATGCACGTTGTATTAGAGTGCTCCGCAACAAACTGCAGCACGCTCATAAAATTCAGCCCGTATGTGGGTCAGTCCAAAATTTGTACTCGCTTCTCTGGTACAGGACTTGAACCCATCAACCTTCGAACTCAGAGGCCACAGCACTATCAAGCAAGCCAGGGCTAACACCTTGACAATAGTTCATGAACAGTGAGGCCTCATTGTACAATGTCTTCCCAGCATCCCAGCAGAAGTCAGCATGGAGTAGGGATTGGACCTTGGATGTTCCAACTCTACCCTAAGCACTGTACTTACCAACTGGGTGATTGAAGAAGTTTGTAATGTGTATTCTAGAGTAAAGTTCTGAAGATTGTGAGTGAAAACAGGCCTCACCAGTAGCAAAACACATGACACGTTCCTACAACACTACTTTCAATTTGGACTTAGTACAAATATCCACCAGACTATATATGAACTCCTAGTTCGTGCTAAGTATCAGTGTGTATAAAAATCTAAAAGAAAACCAGACTGTTTGCTTCCCCTCACCTTTATCGGCACTTATTAAATCTTTTGACTCAAACTAAATGCTTTGACAACCTTTCGCTGCCTCAAAACTTTCATTCAGTGAACATAATAGGAAGTCAAGAGTCAGGAGAGGGCCAGTCCCCCTGAGAAAGTGCAAATTTGGTATAAGGATTTAAACAACTGAATTTTAACCTTCGAGAGTGTTTCATTACTGGTTTCCGAGGGTTGCTTTGCCTCGTCCTTTTTGTCACACACACCAGAAGTGCGATGATACAACAATCATGGAGTAAGCTCTGAAGAGTTATAAAATCTGACTTTGTTTTTTTAGAAAGTGAACCTTTACTTTTAAAAGTGAACAATGCATCCAAAATGTCCACCAAAGAAAAAAGCTTGGCCTTTGTATGTTCAAAGTTTCTGACAAGGAAAAAGGACAAATCTTCAAAGCGAAGACTTGTCAATTGACCCCATCCTACACCCATCATAAAACATTCCATAATCGAATGACTTCTTCGGAAACAAAGATGGTGTGAAGTAGCCACATCCTGGGCCATTGTGCAATCACCATGGGGAAGAGACTGGGGCATCTCCCACCAGGAGGTGAGAAGTAACACAGCTTTACCTTAAAAGAAAGACAGCCTAGAGAGAGAAAGAGAGAGACTCCAGAGAGAGAGAGAGAGAGAGAGAGAGAGAGAGAGAGAGAGAGAGAGAGAGAGAGAGAGAAGAAGGGTCACTGACCCGAAACATTAACTCTGCTTCCCTTTCCACAGATGCTGCCAGACCTGCTGAGTGATTCCAGCATTTCTTGTTTTTGTTTCAGATTTCCAACATCCGCAGTATTTTGCTTTTATTATATGGGAGAAAGGCTGTTTGACAGACAGTTAAGAGTCATCCAATTGGGTATTGGAGAGTATGTGCTCACTTTCTGATTGGTATGGGAAGTCAGAACATCATGAAGACAGACATGCTGGTGACAGGAGTTCATGTCATGAACCTTCAGTAATATGTCCTACAAGAGAGAGCAACCTTATAAGCCACATACACCCAAAGGTCTAAACTTTGACTCGGGGGACAGGGTCAGGGCTAAGTCACCCACCCAAAGCTGAGGGGATCTTTCTTTTCATGTGTTGATCATGTCTGATGATAACATTGGGCCCTGACTGTCATTAGCCATGGCTCAGCGGGTAGCAGTCTCACCTTCGAGTCCAAAATAGTGACTGTGAGATTTACCACATCCACCCGAGGTGGACAGACAGGGACTGGCTTTAACATCATATGCAAAGGACTACATCTCTAGCAGTGCTGCACTCCCTCAATATCAAGCAGTATCAGCCTAGATTTTGTACTCAGTTCCCTGGAGTGGGATTTAAACCCATAACCTTCTGAGTCAGAGGCAATAAAGCTACCAACTAAGCCATAACTGACAAGGTGCCTAAAGGAGTAGTTAGGTGATGTGAAGATGCAGTTTTAAGTGCCTCTAGATTGTCAGCGGAAGGAAAGACTGGGGGAGATGAAATCTCCATAGTTTGCCGCTCTTGAGAACAATTGACTTAGAGTAGGTGATTCAGCATAATGAGGATCATAATATTTGCTCTGATGAGGTTATGCATTCACAATCCCATGACATCTCACCAAGCCTTTTTTGGCAACATCTCACAAACCCACAGTCTCCACCATCTAGAAGGACAATGGCAGTCGACATTTGGGAACACCACCACCTCCGAATTCCCCTCCAACTCACACACCATCCTGACTTTGACATATATCATCATCGCTTCGTCAAAGTCCTGGACTGCACCACGTGGATGGCATCAGTACAAAAAGGCAGCTCAACATCACCTCCTCAAGGGCAGCTAAGGCAATAAATGCTGGCGTTGCCAATGACGCCCATATCAAAATGAATTTTAAAAATAAACATCATCCCCTTTAAAATGGTATCATCACATTATGTTTTAAAACAGGGAGAAAGTTTGTCTGACAGTAAACCCAGTTTGTCTGACAGTAAACCCCTAGGCAAATGTAGAGTATGCACATTATCAAGAAGCTCCATTTATTCTACTGTAGCAGTACCCCTAGACATAGAGATTAAGAGGGAGAGATCTGTCTGCTCCATCTTGACGCTGTTAAGATTAACTGAATGGATCCAATGCTTGGATGAGGAGATTTCCAGACCTATTGAAGCAGATTGATTGCTACCAGCAGGGATGTGTAAGATTGCCAATAAGGAACAGTGGGATGCAGAAATGAATTCACAGAATGATGTTGGAAAGATGTAGCCGCCGAGACTTTGGGCTCTTAAATTGCATGCTTCCTGACATTGTGAGTTAAATTATTTTCTGGTGTCCCACTGTTTCCAAGTTAGTAATTCTGTTTACACTACTTCAAGGGGTAGCTAGGCCTGACAGCACAGGAAAACTGAATTAACGTCAGTGTAGACGCCATTCATTCAGATTCCCAATATTTCAACAAGATACATTAATTTAGCTCCCTCACACAATATGGTTCAGTAATTCCTGCCATTCGGCTCACACTGTGTGAATATAAAATATTAATAAAACACATAACAGAAATAAGTAGAAACTAATTTCAGCCATGATCTAATTGAATGGCTGTGCCTCTGACAGTGCGGTACTCCTTCAGTATTACATCGGGAGTGTCAGCCTAGATTTTTGTGCTGAAGTCTCTAGAGGGTTTTGAACCCATGCCTGTTTAAATTAGAGGGGAAGAGTGTTACCAACTGAGCCACGGCCGACATTATTGAGCCCACTATTTTCTGGCCATAAATAAAGCACCTTGGGAGGGCCTGAAGCTGTGAAAGGCACTATATAAATGAAAGTTCTTTCTTCATAGCCAATGAAGTACTTTTTGAAGTGTTGTTCCTATTCCAATATCATTACTATTGTATGTAGAAACATAGCAGCCAATTTGTGCACAGCAAGGTCCCCCAAACAGCCATGTGATAATGACCAGATAACCATTGGTCATGGTTGGTAATTATTGGTCTGAACAAAGAGAACTCTCCTACTTTTCTTCAAATAGCTGCTGGAAATGTTCTTCATGCTTTCTCAAATAGAGGGCAAAGACTGTTTGACCTTACCAAATATCATTGTTCCTAATAACCCAATCATATTATTGGCCTGGAATTTTCTCCACATTTGTGCCCAGCGACATCCGCCTGAGAATGCAGACAAAGCCTTGGTCTAAGCATCTCACTGGAAAGACAGCACCTCTGACAGTGCAGCACTCACTCAGTATTACACTGGAAATGTCAACCTAGAGTTTGAACTCTAGTTACCAACTTGAGCGCATGACTGTCTACACCAGAGGTAAGAGTGCTACTCGCTGCGCCACAGTTGATACAGCAGTGATCAAATACACCACACAGATTGGCAATGAGCCATTCAGATGAGACGGGTCACAGTTCTGAATTGTAGTCTATGCAATGGAGAATGAATCAGTCAGGTTAGCAGAACAGACATGGCAAATACTTCTACACTGGGTTTGAGGCCTGGGAGAGGATAAGCAGCTAAACCTTCCCTACTGTGATCACCCTCCTTTGATCCCTGCAAACGTGTTGGTGGCTTTGGCAATTGGTTGGGCCAGAAACAGGCTCAGTAGTGATGCTGAACCTCAATAACCTGTCTGTAAATGAAAAATAGCCAATTAGCAGGTGTTTCTGTACAGCTACTAATGGCCTTCAAACCAAAGTAAGAGCCAAGTGATGGGGTGAAAAGGGGATCACAGATCCTCAGAAACATATGGACGTAATGGAACAAATAAAAACAAAAACAATGCGAGTAAAAAATATCAACTTATAGATCCTGAGTACAGGATAGTAGCGAGTAACCTTCCCAATGCCACTGCATATTACATAGAATTACACAGAACATACAGTGCAGAAACAGGCTATTGGACCCAAAAAGTCAATGCCGGTGTTTATGCTCCACCCTACTACCTGACTTCATCTCACTCTCTCAACATATTCTTTTATTATTTTCTCCCTCACATACTTACCCAACTTCCCCTTAAAATGCATCTGTGCCAATTGCCCAACCAATCCTTGTGGTTACAGGTTCCACATTCTCACCACTCCCTGGGTAAAGAACTTCCTCCTGAATTTCTTATTGGATTTATTAGTGATTATCTTATATTTATGGCCCCTAGTTTTGGATTCCCTACAAGTGAAACATCTTCTCTACATCTATCCTCTCAAACCCCTTCATTATTTTAATGACCTCTATTAGGTCACCTGTCAGCCTTCCCTTTACTAGAGAAAAGAGCCCCAGTCTGTTCAGTCTTTCCTGATAGGTATATATTGGTTGTGTCTTCCATTAATGAAACAATTAAAAGGTTAGCACCTTTGTTAGAAGGGTAGACAGGTGCAAGTGCATCAAATGTTTGTACAACATTATCATAGATGATACCTTAGAATAACATCCATAATGCAGCTCAGTGAAATGAGGACTGATATCCAATCTTCACTTGGCAAGAAGAGTCAATAGCCCGTTACCCTGTTACTCTTTCACAGGTTCCAATAATACTGGCTCAATAGGGCATCATTGATCATATATGCGAGGCAACATGCACACCAGACTTCAGGAAGATCATAGGGAAATTCTTAGTGTAAAACAGCAAGCTCAATTCAGTTCTGAAGAAGGGTCACTGACCTGAAACGTTAACTCTGTTTCTCTCTCCACAGATGCTGCCAGACCTGCTGAGTATTTTCAGCATTTCTTGTTTTTGTTTAAGCTCAATTCATTGTCCTGTGTCCTTCCCATAACTGCAGCTCTGAGCTCCTTACGATCAGGGCAGTAGAAAGATAGATGCTAACTGGGGAATTTGTTTCCATTTGTAAGATGATGACTAAAGCATTGGATGACCCGTTTTCAATTTTAGCCTCCACCACCAATGCTGTTGAGGTTTATGGGGACATCTGGGGACACATTGAAATTGAAGCTTTTTAACTTGATTGCTGCTGGAAATGTTCTTCATGCTTTTTCAAATCGAGGGCAAAGAGTGTTTGACCTAACCAAGTATCATGGTTCCTCATAACCCAATCACATTATTAGCCTGGAATTTCCTCCACATTTGTGCCCAGAAACATCCGCAAAGTGGGTGCAAACCAATTACAGGGCTTGAATGATCAGGGAATTTTGGGTGTAAGGGAGGTACGTGTGCAACAACAACATGCCCAAGTTTCCATGATATTTTACGTTCGCCTATCAAACTTTCTGTCTGAACGAATTCCCCCCCACGCACCCCCCCCCCCCCCCCCCACTGACTCTCAAACCTGAGTACCCTCTGATAGGGCTTGCTCAGGAGGGTCTCCACATTGCTACCAGACATTCTAGTCTTTTATATGTAATTTGTTGAGCTTTTTAAAAAAACAAATCATCCTCACTGACATCTGCTCTGATTCTTTGAATGCATTTTCATGAACTCAACATAAGTCACATTAAAAATTGCAACTTCATAAACATACTGCGCCTGATGGACAGGGAGGATGGTTAAATGAGATGGATTAAATTTTAAGACTTGAAGAAGAAATATCCTGGTTTGAAAGTCTTGTTAAAGCCTAACTCTTCAAGAAAGCTTTCAGTCACACCTCCTACTTTCTCCCACCATGGTTTGTCACCCATTGCTATTTTGTTTTTTCCTTATTTAAAACACCTTAGGGAAGTTTTTCTATGTTAAAAGCACAAAGGGTCACTCTTACTCCCAGAGGATGCCAACAGTGATTTGTGTAAAGCTATGCCAAAGAGCCACCATTAGCACAAAGCATCTTTTCGTTGATCTGTCAATATCAATTCAGAGGAGAAGGGACTTGTTAGTCTAGGTGGGAGATAGAATTAGTGTTTCTAATTTTCAGATATTTTGGAGTCTACATAGAGAATTCCTGATCTCTGCTGAAACAGTTCCACACAGGGAAGGGAAATTAGAAGAAATTCAACTTGTAGCATTTCCTAGTGGTAATCTGGCTCTTCCAATTCAGAATGGGGACAAAACATTTACATGGAAATACTAGAGAAGCTGGGATTATTTTCCTTAGAACAGAGAAGGTTTAGCAGGGATTTAATAGAAGTGTTCAAAATCATGAGGGGTTTTGATAGAGTAAATAAAGGAAACTGTTTTTAGTAGCAGAAGGGGCAGTGACCAGAGGACACAGGTTGAAAGTAATTGGCAAAAGAACCAAAGGCGAGATGAGTTTTTTTTTAACGCAGTGAGTTGTTGTGATCTGGAACACGCTGCCTGAAAGGGCAGTGGAAGCAGATTCAATAGTAACTTTCAAAAGAAAATTGGATAAATACTTGAAGGAGAGAAATTTACAGCGTTGAATAGATGTTTCAAACAGCCAGCAGTGTCCAGCACAATGGTTTGAATGTCCTCATTCTGTGCCATAAGGTTCTATGATAATTTAAAAAGTGCAAGAAAATAGCTAAAAATTGAGAAAAATGAGGATAAATAAAGTTATGTAGTTTAAAGTATTAACTCCAGTGTGAAATGTTCTACTCCACTGTTGTGAATGTTATGTTAACAGTGAGATTGTAATGCTAGGTAACTCAGAATTGGAAATAAATGCCAGCCTTGCCAACAACATCGCAAAAATGAATTTAAAAGATGAAGTGAGTAAAACAGCACTGTTTCAGCCAATGAGTTGGAGGCAGGGTGGGAATTACGGCAGGATTTACAACAGCGTTTATTTATACAGAGTCTCTGCAAACTACAGCAAACAGAACTCATGACCGAAACTACAGCAAAGTCTCCCAATAAAAACAGGATTATTTCCCCAGCAAAATGCAGTAAGTGGAGGACAGTTATATAATACATATCATTTGCATAACATTAATCCCAGTCATTTCCAGTGTGGTATCTAAGCGACATTGACCGGATATTATGCAATCATCTCCATTTTGGCTGGGAATAATGGAGCCACTGCACGCAGCCGTTAAATAAAACAGAACACCTTTCCTATTGGGTGTTGTGGAAGGACTAAGTACCTTGCCAGGTGAGACACAGCATGACAATGTACAGAATTCATTTCCCTCTGCTGTACCCAAACACAGGCTTCAACACCAAAGAAGATGCACAGAAGATCACTCGGTGCTGCATCAATGTGACATGCTTCCATTATCCACACCAGCTGTCTTGTGATCTTTTCAATGAGTTTGATGGTTTTGTGCCAATTAGGGGGCAGTTTTGTGCTGTGCGCATCTGCCCTTGCAAGGAAGTTTTGTTTATTGAGTTTATTTCTTTTCAACGTAAAAACCTTATAATTCACATCAGAGCAGGGGTTTCCTCTTAAATGAACGGGCTAGTTAACAGATGCCTCATTAAATATCATGTACTGAACAAGCTATCAAGCTTTTTAATTGATGTTGGTAATACATCCCTCTAATGACAGACATTAAAATGGCTTTCAACCTTCAAAATTCCAGTAACTTAATAGGCTTCTCTTTCCTTGATGAGATTAATGGTATTGAATTCAGAACCTTCCCCAATTAATGATCTCAAAATGGAACACTCTGAAGACCAAATGGGCACTCATTAATAATCATTGATTTGTATATTCACCAAGATTTCTTAAAGGAGCAGTTTGACAATAGTAAAATTCTTATTCACTGTGTCACAAACCTTGAACTGTTAGTTTCATATCTGTGGCTCAGTGGTAGTACTCTCATCTCTAGATCAGGGAGTACAGAGTTTGAGCCCCACTCCAGAGACTTGTGCACAAAAATCTAGGCTGACACTCCCACAGCAGTACTGAGGGAGTGCTGTACCGTCGGAGGTGCTGTCTTTTGGCTGCAATGTTAAACGGTGGTCCTGTCTGCTCTAGAAAGGTGGATGTAAAAGATTCCATAGTATTATTTTGAAGAAGAGCAGGGGAGTTCTCCCCGGTGTCCTGGTCAATATTTATCCCATAATCAACATTACAAAAACCAGATTATCTGGTTATTATCATATTGCTGTTTGTGGGATCTTGCTGTGTACAAATTGGCTGCCTCGTTTCCTACATTGCAACAGTGACTACACTTCAAAAAGTACTTCATTGGCTGTAAAGTGCTTTGGGGCATCCTGAGGTCCTGAAAGGCACTATATAAATGCAAGTCTTACTTTTTTGTCCAACAATGCAGCACTACCTCAGTGCAGTACTGAAGTGCCACCTTAGATGACATGCTCAAGTCTCTGAAGTAGGATACAAACTCAATCTCTGACTCAGAGGTGAGAGTGCTACCAACTGAACCACAGCTGACATCCTTGAGATAAGATGTTAAACCAAGGCCTTGGGCGCTCTCCCAGGTGGAACAAAATAATCCCACGGCACTATTCAAAGAAGGGGAAAAGAATTGTCCAGCTGTCTGAAGTTTATCCGTCTACCAACATCAACAAAACAGATTATCTAGCCATTTTTTTCATAGCTGTTTGTGGGAATTTTCTGTGTGCAAGTTGCCTTACATTATAACAGTGACTATACTTTATTAGTTATGAAGTCCTTTGGGATGTTGTGAAAGGCGTTATTTAAAGTAAGCTTGCTTTTTCTTGTTTGTTTCCACGATCAAATTAACAGCAGCATGAAAGTTTATTCTATTGTCCAATTTCGAATCCCTCCATGGTCTGGCCCCCTCCCTATCTCTATAACCACTTCCAGCTCTACAACCCTCTGAGATCTCTGCACTCCTTCAATTCTGGCCTCTTGTGCGTCCCTGATTTTCATCACTCCACTATCGGTGGCCGTGCCTTCAGCTGTCTAGGCCCTAAGCCCTGGAATTGCCTCCCTCTCCAGCTCTCAGCCTCTCTCTCTTCCTTTCGGATGCTCCTTAAAGCCTACCTGTGTGACCAAACTTTGGTTACCTCTCCTAATATCTCCTGATGTGGCTCGGTATCAAATTCTGTCTGATATAGTTCCTGTGAAAAGCCTTGCGCCTTTACATGGGAAGCCAGTTTACACGCACCAAAGTGCTGCTGACTGCAAACACATGAATGACCATTTAATCTGGAGACAGGGGAGGAACATTGGCCTAGACACCAGGAGAACTCTGCTATTTCTACAATATTGTTATGGAATCTTTAACAACCATCTAAATGGACAGACGAGATTTGATGTCTTATCTGAAGAATGTGAACTCTGATAATGCAATAGTCTGCAGAGATTCAGCCTGGATTATGAGCTCAAACACACACATCCTTCTGACCTTGAGGTGAGCTTGCTACCAGCGGACTCAAGCTTGTTTAATACAGAAGTAATAAAGCTGCCCCCGATATATGAGGAACTTTATTACTGTAATATTAATATTTATTGAGGCTTCAGGATAGCTGAGATGAAAACACACACAATCAGGGAGGCAAGGGGATTGACTGAATCGACCAGCAGTGTAAGAGTTAATGCTCATTCAGGGTTAACACAGTGATCTAACAGTAGCACATGTTGGCAACTAGTTATGGTGTGATCAAAACTGATATATTAAAAAAATATAAAATATTACATTGTCAACACTGATATAAAAATTAATCAATATGAAAACTGTGATGATATGCAGCCTAATGCTTATCATTTCATATTATGTAATTTATTTAGCTATTTGATGGAGAAAATAAGACAGATGCTTCTCTGCAGTGAATTTTAATGTGGATTCTGCTAATATCATACTCCACATCTAGGAAATAACACAGTCCATTCTGTGCCCTGTGGCCCTGATTTATTAAGTAATTTGTTTCTCCTCTGTGGGCCCTGTCTGCCTGTCTGCAGCATAATAGAATGATGGAATGGGCGAGCAGGAGACATCAGACACAAGCAAGCACAGGCAGACGCGACCCGTGAGAGCTCCATACCCACCCCTCCCCACCGATTCCTCATGAACGCTTCCTGCAGGGCCCAGCGATCGCCAGCAGGGAACGACGCTGAGCAAAGAGGCGATTAGGCCTGGTGATGGATGCCCCTTTGCTTCCGCAAGGCAAGAAGCAAAAGAACTAGCACTAGGCCTCAGCACGTCAGCCTGGCATTCAATCCGAAAAATATCACTTTTACAACCAAGGATGTGTGACATTAGCTGCTGGTGCACCCGTTGTCATTGCTTTGGCGTTGGAATGGACTCAATTCGTAGAATCTGATAGTTAATATAAAGGAAGACAGATTGCATTTATATTTAACTTTTCACCCCACTGGATGTCTCAAAGCACTTCGCAGCAAATGAGATACTTTTGAAGTGTAGTCATTGTTGTAATGTAGGAAAATATATATAAAAAAACTTCCAGCCAGGCTTTATGGCAGGACCTGAGAATTTAATGTGGATGGGTCCCTTTTACACTGAGTGTTCAAGATATCTTTCAAAACGGCCCACTTTCAGCTCCTGGCTTCCACGGCACAGAAGAGCAGTCTCCTGTACTATAAATCAGCTGCTTAAAAATGACAGCAGCTATAATTCATTCAGCACATTAAGGACTCTCTTGATGGTTTGGTTGGTTAAAGCCAGGTGTAGTGGAGCTGTAAACAATGTTGGAGGTCCCATGTTCAATTTTTGCTCCCTACTGAACTAGTAGCTCCTGTGTTAGCTGGGGTGCTACTACAGAAAGGGGTGGGTGTGCATCTCTGCTCACTATCCTCTCCTGCTGGGAAGTTTATATTTATTTGAGGAGGTGTGGGTGTCCAGGGGAATGATGGCTTCAGCCTCATAAGCCCCACACTCTGGAATTCCCTTCCTAAATTCCTTTCCTCTCCTTAAAATCACCTCTTTGACCAAGCTTTTTATCTCCGCCTACCCCCCGGCCCCTCCCTTCCCCTCCCCCACACCTCATCTGCTGATATCTCCTTCTTTGACATTCATTTATTGATGATGCCACTGTTAAGTGCCTCAGAATGGTTTTCTACATTGAAAGTGCTATATATATATGCAAGTTGATGTTGGGGATGGTGGTATTAACGGTAGTGTTAGTTATGGTGGTGTTGGCCGTGAGGTTCATCCTACAGGATGCTTACATTTCCTCAGTGAATTGAGCTTTGACAGTTTCGGTCGAGTTCCTATTGATCAAGGTCCCACACCAAAAACTGCTCGAAATTGACGGAGGGTCCTCCCTGCGCCTCAAACTGTCCCCACTGGAGCAGCTCCCGCCACCTCCCTCCACCATCGCTGGGGCCCAGCCAATTGTCCTCAGCAAGGCCCCACACACACACTTACCTGTATTGCGGGGCCTCGTCCATGTTGCCGGTCCTGGCTGGGTGCACTCCCAGTAGTGGCCACTGCTCTCAGAGGTACTGCTGGGATTGAAGTGCTGCTGGCCCGCTGATTGGCTGGCAGCTCTTGTAGACGGGACATCCTGCCTCAGAGGGTTCAAGTCCCGCCCGAGGCCAATTAAGGGCCTGGGCCACATAAAATTATGATGTGGCTTCCAGGCCCGGCAGGGTCCGCCTCACCACTGACTTTTTTTTGCCGGTGGGCAGTGTCACTGGGCCAACGTAAAATTCCGGTCAATGTCCCCTTATTGTGTCGTCTTTTGTCTTATAACACTGCTGTGAAGTGCCTTAGGATGTTAAAGGCACTATATGAATATAAGTTGTTGGTGCAATCGTACTCAGCGAGGTGAGAGGATGGTGCGTGAAACAGAAACTTACACTACTGCAACTGTGATTCTCTTCTGAGATTGAAATTAAGGGAACTAATTGAGACAGAATACAAGTATCTCTGCTTTGAAGTAGGAGTGCAGATGGCTACCACTGACTGAAATTAGAAATTCTCCTACTTCCAAGCACTAATATCCCCTGATGATGATAACTCTTCTGCTCTCCTCATTCACTCCCCCTCCATCTCCTATTCCCCTGATAAATGCATTCACTTATACTCATCATTCATATAAATCCTACCAATTTTTTGGGATTGAGATTGGGGTGGGGATTCAGTGGGACGGTGATCTAACAAACCTTCCTAGACGAAGCACAGGATTGGGAGTCAGACCTGTGAAAATCTATCAGTTACCAATATCAGCCATTGATTGATGTCCTCTAAGGGTTAACAAAGCTCTGGGGAAGAATGTAGTTCATTTGTACTTGGGATCCAGAGATAGCATGTGAAGTATCAGTGTTTCAGCTGCAATACAAAGCAAACCACCCTCACCTCTCACTTCCTGTCATCATGTAGCATCAACCACTACTTCAGAAAAGACCGTGTTGCCCCTAGCAACCCAGGATCTGACAAGACGAGTGTTTTCTAATGAAATCAGTTTCACGTGGGAAGCACGAACACTTCACCATTAACTAAAGCTGCTTCTATATAGGTCTTGCAATTCGGGTTTGTGACAGCTGCCTTTCTCACTGTGCAGTTATACATCTTGGGCCAGCAGTGCAAGGTAACAGCAACCTAAAGCTGCTTTTTAATGAACAATGCAAGCAAAGTACTGGGGTTCATTCTGAGAAGAGTAAAATAGAAAAGCAGGGAGGCAATGTTAAGTGTATAAAGAACCTTAGTTAGACCACATTTGAAGTACTGTGTACCTTTCTGGTCACCATATTACAAAAGAAGGAAAGAATTACATTTCTGTAATACTGTCCAAACCACTTTGTTACACGCATAGACTAGACTTGTGTTCCCTTGAGTATAGAAGATTCAGGGGAAGTGTTTTAAAAAAACTAAAGGATTCGATAGGGTAGATAGAGAGAAACTATTTCCTCTCCTGAGGGGAGTCCAGAACAAGGGGGCATAACCTTAAAATTAGAACCAAGTCATTCAGGGATGATGTCAGGAAGCACTCCTTCACACAAAGGGGAGTGGAAATCTGGAACTCTCTCCCCAATAAAAGCTGTTGAGACTGGGGGGGTGGGGGTCAGGTGAAAATGTCAAAACTGAGGTCAATAAGAGTTATCAAGGCATATGGAACTAAAGTGGGTAGATGGAGTTAAGATACAGGTCTAGTTGAATGATGGAACAGGCTCAAGGGGCCAAATAGCCGTCTCTTGCTCCTATGATCTGTATGGTTCAGTGTCAATGCAGGATGTTCAACGAGGCTGACAGGAGCACTGAGTCGAGGATCATGCAGTGGGCAGTTTGGGCAGGTGGAACAGTCAGTGGGTTTTAGGTTATTTTATGGACTATCTACTCACAAGGTGCAAACTTCAGCTTTCAGTGACTAACAAATACACTGGACATGTTACTTTCGACCATCTCCCACCCCCACTGCCTGTGGTCAATGAAAATGGGGAAACAGTCAAGTAACCCCAAATTATGTTTTTTACATGTGGTAATGTCATAACCTCAGTGTGGGAATGAAGACAAGTGAAATACAAATAACATAAATTGGATTGAATCTTACTTGGGTTTGCAAGTCCGATGCAGGCTAGACTAGAAGAGATTAATGTCAGTAGTGAGTTGACATCTCAAGCAGGGTTCTGTCTTGTAGGCATTCTGGTGGATAATGGAGACTCCGCTGTACTTTTCATCCACTCCTAACACTGGTTTATTTTACAGAAAATCAACAGACAAAGAAAATAAATTGGGGGCTAAATTGGATAGTCTGCAAAAACAGGCACAGGGGTCGTGATGCACGAATAAACCACACCCAATGATTGCTGCCTGTTTGTGATACTGTTTGCTGCTTGCAGTCAGCACTAACTGTGCTGTTCATTAGGTGCATATATCAACAGGGGACCCCGAAATCATAACTCCCTAGCAGCACTTAAAGATAGACTCCATGGCTTAAAGTTAGCATGAACTTCTTAAAGGGGAGGTGCATTATGGCTGGAGCAGGCACAGGAAATTGCACAGGAAGTAAATCTATCCGACAAAACAATAAGGAATGGCACATCATAGGACAAAGCAGGCTCCAGTGTTGTCAAACACTGCACTTGAAGCCTTGGTGAAGGAGGTGGATTGTAGGAGAGATGTCCTGTATCCATAGGAAGGTCATGAGGCCCTCCAGACACACAGTCAAAAGACCAGTGGGAGTAGATAACTATGCAGATCAATGCCAGGAGTCAAGCCCCAAGGATCTGGATGCAGTGCCGCAAGAAGCTCAATGACCTCACACAAGTGGTCAAGGTCAGTTAATGTGTCTTCAAATATCATATCCCTCCAACTCCTTCACTGCCGCTGGGTCAAAATCCTGGAACTCCCTTCCTAACAGCACTGTAGGTGTACTTACACCATGTGGGCTGCAGTGGTTCAAGAAGGCGGCTCACCACCTTCTCAAGGGCAATTCAGGTTGGGCAGTAAATGCTCAACAAGTTGGCATCTGGCACGAGTTGCAGCAGATGTGTGTGCACAAGCATCAGACGCCACTTTGGTCCCAAACAGCACCCATAGCAACCAAACAACCAGGCTACTAAGGCCAACCTCACAACCATTATCTATGAAGGGTTTACCCACCATTAACTGTATTAACCACAGTCACTTCTAACTGAACAAACTGATCTCCCATAAACACTTGACTAAATCCCCACTCCCCTACACTACAGTAAACTTCTTCATAATTTCTACCATCTTTTGTTCTGTTGAATCCTCCCTTGCTGTAATTTGACTTTCTAATATTCTGTGTTAGAAATAGACAGAAAATCCCTTTTCTTATTACACAGTTGTACAGTGCAGTTGATTAACACATCAGCCATTCACCTCTGGGATCTGGATTCTAATCCAGCCTGTAGTGATGGGTTGAAACTCTCCTTTCCCTGCTATCTCATACATAACACACGTTTGAAACATGCTCAACCCAATTCCTGCTTGGCTTGATTCTGTGACACTGCCATTAACTTGGCAATAAAATGCCAATCTCACTCAAAGAATCTCCAGCTTGCAAATGAAAATGTCATGGTGGTGCAATAAGGGAATCTCGTATGAGGTTAGAGGTGAGCTATGTTATTGGAGCACAGTTAAAGGGAGCTTTATCATTCCTTTAACCCTGATAGATATGTTTCAGGAAAAGAAAGCTAGAAATGAGTTACACACAATTCGATTTTCAAATGAACTACCATACAATCTGATAAAAGAAAAGAAAAACTGCATTTATATAGAGCCTTCCACTGCCTCCGGAGGTCCCAAAATGCTTTACCATCACTGAAATACTGTTGAAGTGTTGTCGCTGTTGTGATATAGGATGTATGTGTGATTTATGTATCTAACTATGTAGTGGTTGCACTTCGACCTTTCAGGTTGAGAAGCGGATGAAGATGTGAGGCTAAAATTCCCTCATCCCACACACTCTTTCCTCTGCATTCTTGAAATCAAGATTCACCATGCAGTCATTGACTTTCTCCTAGGATTTCAGACTGTGTGGGAGCTCCTCACCACACTCTGTCTCACTTCCCTCCTACAATCCTCAGGCTTTTAAAAACCCTGTTTGGTGTCACTAGTTCCACAATTCACCCTCTCTCTACTTTTCAACATTGTTGTCTTGACCCTTCCCCTAGACCTTTTAATAATGACAAAGAAATGAAATTAAACCCAATAAAGACACAGTCATCAATGACAGAGAACGAGAGATGATTTATTTGCAAGGATTGGGTATGACATTTGGATTTAAGAAAACATTCATTTGGAAAAAAATGTACTTGTTACAACTTAACCTGTCAACTTACATCAGTGGAAAGATCAAAATGAAGGCCAAGTCTTTGATATATATTAATGACCTGGACTTGGGTATACTGGTCATAATTTCAAAGCTTGCAGATGATGCAAAACTTGGAAACATAGTAAACAATGAGGATAGTGACAGACTTCAGGAGGACATGGACAGACTGGTGAAATGGGCAGACACATGGCATTGAAGAGAAGCATTAAGTGATACATTTAGGTAGGAAGAATGAGGGGAGGCAATATAAACTAAATGGTGCCATTTTAAAGGGGGTGTAGGAACAGAGAGATCTGGGGGTGTATGGACACACATTTTTGAAGGTGACAGGCCAGGTTGAGAAGACTGTTAAATGTACATATGGAATCCTTAGCTTTATTAATAGAGGCAGAGAGTAAAGCCTGGCTTGGTTATAAAATTAAAACTCAACCTGGGCCCGACCAGACCACAGCCAACCCGAACCCGACCCGGGCCCGAGTCCTTCAACTTACTTTTGCGCCCGACCTGACCCGACATGAATATCCTTCGTCCGTTCCAACAGCAGGCTGTTCCTGCAGATGGAGTTGTGGGGAATCATGGGTAAGCCTGATCCCGTGACTTCCTGGAAGCAGTGTCCAGCCCAACCCAACCCGAGCCCGAATGCTGGACTCAGAATATAGACCTGACCCGGCCCGAACCCGACACATGTAGTAGGGTCTAGTCGGGTTCGGGTTGGATAGCCAGGATTTAGCATAGAGTACAAAAGCAAGGACGTTATGCTAAACCTTTATAAAACTCTGGTTAGACTTCAGCTGCAGTATTGTGTTCAATTCTGGGTACCACATTACAGGAATGATGTCAAAGCTTTGGGGAGGACGCAGAAGAGACTTACTATAATGACACCAGGTATGAGGGACTTCAGTTATGTGGAGAGACTAGAGAAGCTGGGGTTGTTTTCTATCGAACAGAGAAGGTTAAGAGGAGATTTGATAGAGGTGTGCAAAATCATTAACAGTTTTGATAGAGTAAATAAGGAGAAGCAGTTTCTAGTGGCAGAAGGGTCGATAGCCAGAGGACACAGATTTAAGGTAATTCTCAAAAGAACCAGAGCACATGACAAAACATTTTTTAACACAGTGGGTTGTTGTGATCTGGAATGCACTGCCTGAAAGGACAGTGGAAGCAGATTCAATAGTAACTTTCAAAAGGGAATTGGATAAATACTGGAAAAAGAAAAAAATATAGGGTAATGGGGAAAGAACAGGGGAGTGGGACTAAATGGATAGCTCGACCAAAGAGCCAGCAATGACACAATGGGATGAATAGCCTCCTTCTGTACTATGTCATTCTATTATTCTATGATTCTAAGTCAAATCTGAACCAATCTTGTCTGTTGTCTACAGAGGAAGTGAAACAGACAACTGGTATTAGATTTGCAATGTTTTCTCAATGTTTATGCTAATGGGCAATTAGAAGGTCTGATAGCAGGTCATACTCACTACCTGTGCAGAGACTGAGTCCTTTGAGTACAGGAGCAAGAATACCTTTACTGCAGTTATACAGGGCCTTGGTGAGACCACATCTAGAGTATTGTGTGCAGTTTTGGTCTCCTTATCTGTGGAAGGATGTTCTTGCCATGGAGGGAGTGCAAACTGGGCTGATTCCTGGGATGGCAGGATTGACGTATCAGGAGAGATTGTCCTGAATTCACTAGAGTTTATAAGAATGAGAGGAGACCTCATAGAAACCTATAAAATTCTAACAGGACTGAACAGGACTAGACAGGCTAGATGCAGGGAGGATGTTCCCGATGGCTGGGGAGTCCGAAACCAGGGGTCACAGTCTCAGAATACGGGGTATGCCATTTAGAACCCAGATGAGGAGAAATTTCTTCACTCAGAGGGTGGTGAACGTGTGGAATTCTCTACCACAGAAGGCAGTGGAGGCCAAGTCATTAAATATATTCAAGAAGGAGATAGATATATTTCTTAATGCCAAAGGGATCAAGGGATATGGGGAGAAAGCGGGAACAGGGTACTGAATTAGACGAATAGCCATGATCATTTTTGAATGGCGGAGCAGACCCGAAGGGCCGAATGGCCTACTCCTGCTCCTATTTTCTATGTTTCCATGACCATTTCACTGGGATCTTGCTGTGTTCTTACAGCTGCTTCCACTTCACTGCCCTGGAAAAGAAAGCAAGGATTTGCATTATTGTTGTGCCTTTCAGGTTATGGCCTTGACCCTCAAAGGTTGATGAGATTTTATTTGGGAGTGGAGGGATGTGGGTGGGGGGAGGTGAGTGGGAGGATGCTCAATAACCCTTGAAGCTGAACGTCTTCTGCTGGTTTTTCTCACGACTTCCCAGGGTTGAGGTGCTGCCCAAGGCCTGTTCTTGCAAGCACAGTGGGGCCCAGGGTGGAGGTCTGAGGTGGGATCGTGGGCCATGCAGATTTTCAATGCAGTTGACTCAGTGAAAGGGTTATCAAGGAGCATTTTCACAACAAAACCCAATTGGGACCTGATTGAAAGCAATTCACTCATAGCCCACTCACTTCACTTTCAACACAACCTCTGACTCCTTCCACACCGACACACTCTAGACCTTTGTTCAATAATCACCTAAAAATAGAATGGTTCCAAACACCAACCACCAAAGCTCCCCCCACGACTGTCCAAATAAAGAAACCAGCACAATATGAACACTAAAGAGGGTTTTGGTCTTTCAGAAACAGTTAGCTTAATACACTAAAGCTGAAATTTGGATGCTGTTTCTACACTCGGAGTCAGTGTTTCCATTACGTGTACACACGCATGATTTATTTTCAGACTTGGCCTGACCTCTCGAGCTCGTGCTTCAGGTTGAGAGACAAGGGGAACGAAAGCCTATCCATTGCGTGTGAACAGAAACCTCAGCGACGTGTGGTTTCCACCATCTATCCCACGTGCACCAGTGTGGTTACCTTGAACGAGGCACACAAGTCACTCTAGCAGAGAGCCAGAGTTCTACTGAGAGATCTCTGATTGATTGTGGCCATGTGACACAAATGTGGTTAGCAGCACTTAACCAAAACGGAGAGACAGAGAAAAAGAAACAAGAAAATGGAAATCTTCAAAATTGTTGAACTTGCCATGACAGAACTATCTTGCAAGATCATGCATATTTAAAGTTTTCTCTTTTCACAGTAAGGTTTCAGTGTTACTGTGGTCCTGCCATGTTACAAAAACAGCGCTTGCTAAAAATAACGCCTGCGTTTGGGCCTTGATGACTAGATCTAGGACACACCATGTCTTACTTCCTGTTTATCAGAATCTTTAATGCATCTGCAACTCAGCAGTATCAGACTTCGATAGCTGGCACTGGTAGGACTGTTTGCAATGGGTGTAGAACAGCAGAGAAAGACAGTGGTTAGCACCGCAGCCTCACAGCTCCAGCGACCCGGGTTCAATTCTGGGTACTGCCTGTGCGGAGTTTGCAAGTTCTCCCTGTGTCTGCGTGGGTTTCCTCCGGGTGCTCCGGTTTCCTCCCACAGCCAAAAGACTTGCAGGTTGATAGGTAAATTAGCCATTATAAATTGCCCCGAGTATAGGTAGGTGGTAGGGGAACACAGGGACAGGTGAGGATGTGGTAGGAATATGGGATTAATGTAGGATTAGTATAATTGGGTGGTTGATGGTCGGCACAGACTCGGTGGGCCGAAGGGTCTGTTTCAGTGCTGTATCTCTAAAAAAAAAAGAAAGAAAAAGTGGAGATCCAGGCATATGACCTAATGAAATAAAAACAGAGAATGCTAGAAATGCTCGGCAGGTCAGGCAGCATTTGTGGAGAGAGAAACAGAGTTAATGTTTCAGGTCTGTGACCTTTCATCAGAACCATGCCCTGATGGTTTTTGTGACAGTAACTCCCCTCACTTAACATCCTATTTTGCTACAGCAAACTCGGCAATCAAATTGGCATATATGGCAGATTATTCAAGGCTTCTATTCCCTTGAATGTAGGAGATTAAGGAGTGATTTAATTGAGGTGTTTAAGATGACTAAAGGATTTGATAGGGTGGATAGAGAGAAACGATTTCCTCTGGTGCAGGGAGTCCAGAAGCTTAAAGTTAGAACTAGGCCATTCAGGAGTGATGTCAGGAAACACTTCTTCACACAAAGGGGAGTGGAAATCTGGAACTCTCTCCCCCAAAAAGCTGTTGAGGCTGGGGTCAACTGAAAATTGAAAATTTTAAAACTGGCATTGACAGATTTTTGTTAGGTAAGCATATTAACGGATATGAAACCAAGGCGGATAAATAGAGTTAAGAGACAGACCCTGATCTAATTGAATGGTGAAACAGCTTCGAGGGACTCAATGGCCTCTTCCTGTTAGAGTCATAGAGTCATAGAGTTATACAGCACAGAAACAGGCCCTTCGGCCCATCATGTCTGTGCTGGCCATCAAGCACCTAACTATTCTAATCCCATTTTCCAGCACTTGGCCCGTAGCCTTGTATGCTATGGCGTTTCAAGTGCTCATCTAAAGATTTCTTAAATGTTGTGAGGGTTCCTGCCTCTACCACCTCTTCAGGCAGTGTGTTCCAGATTCCAACCAGCCTCTGAGTGAAGAAATGTTTCCTCAAATCCCCTCTAAATCTCCTTCCCCTTACCTCAAATCTATGCCCCCTGGTTATTGACCCCTCTGCTAAGGGAAAAGGTTTCTTCCTATCTAACCTATCAATGCCCCTCATAATCTTGTACACCTCAATCATGTCCCCCCTCAGCCTTCTCTGCTCTGAGGAAAACAACCCTAGCCTTTTCAGTCTCTCTTCATAGCTGAAATGCTCCAGCCCAGGCAACATCCTGGTGAATCTCCTCTGCACCCTCTCCAGTGCTATCACATCCTTCCTATAGTGTGGTGACTAGAACTGTACACAGTACTCCAGCTGTGGCCTAACTAGTGTTTTATACAGCTCCATCATAACCTCCCTGCACTTATATTCTATGCCTTGGCTAATAAAGGCAAGTATCCCATATGCCTTCCTAACTACCTTATCTACCTGTGCTGCTGTCTTCAGTGATCTGTGGACAAGTACACCAAAGTCCCTCTGACCATCTGTACTTACTAGGGTCCTACCATCCATTGTATATTCCCTTGACTTTTTATTTCTCCCAAAATGCATCACCTCACACTTCTCAGGATTAAATTCCATTTGCCACTGCTCCGCCCATCTTACCAGCCCATCTATATTGTCCTGCAATCTAAGGCTTTCCTCCTCACTATTTATGACACCACCAATTTACGTGTCATCTGCAAACTTACTGATCATACCTCCTATATTCACGTCTAAATCATTAATGTACACTACAAACAGGAAGGGTCCCAGCACCGATCCCTACGGTACACCACTGGTCACAGGCTTCCACTCACAATAAAAACCCTCGACCATTACTCTCTGCCTCCTGCCACTAAGCCAATTTTGGATCCAATTTGCCAAATTGCCCTGGATCCCTTGGGCTCTTACCTTCTTAACCAATCTCCCATGCAGGACCTTATCAAAAGCCTTACTGAAGTCCATGTAGACTACATCAACTGCTTTACCCTCATCTACAAATCTAGTCACTGCCTCGAAAAATTCAATCAAATTAGTTAGACACGATTTTGTTTTCATTCATTCATGGGGTATGGGCATCGTTGGCAAGGCCAGCATATCCATAATGTTCCAATGTTCTTATATTCCAATTTATGATTTTGATTTATGATTTAGAGAAAAAGCACTGAAACAGGCCCTTTGGCCCACCGAGTCTGTGCTGACCATTAACTACCCATTTATACTAATCCTACACTAATCCCATATTCCTACCACATCCTCACCTGTCCCTATATTTCCCTACCACCTACCTATACTGGGGGCAATTTACAATGGCCAATTTACCTATCAACCTGCAAGTCTTTTGGCTGTGGGAGGAAACCAGAGCACCCGGAGGAAACCCACGCAGACACAGGGAGAACTTGCAAACTCCTCCCAGACAGTACCCAGAATTGAGCCCAGGTCGCTGGAGCTGTGAGGCTGCGGTGCTAACCACTTGTACCTTGGCTAAAAACAATTGCATTGCCTTGGATTTCTTAAAAGGAGGGGAATTTGAAAAGAAAATGGCAAATAGAACCCAAAAGCGATGCAGACTGGTGACTACAGAACGTAAAGAAGGTAAGGATCCCAAGGTTCCTTTTTGAGGTGGATGCTAAAGCTGCCTTAACACTATTCAAAGAACAGGATGTTCCAGCAAGATTCTGGACAACACTCCTCCCTCAACCAATATCACTAACTGGTCATTCATGTTATTGCTGTAGGATGTTGCAGAATGGCTGCTAGATTTGTCTAGTTACTGCACTGAACAAAGAACGAAGAACAGTACAGCACAGGAACAGGCCATTCGGCCCTCCAAGCCTGCGCCGATCTTGATGCCTGCCTAAACTAAAACCTTCTGCACTTCCGGGGACCGTATCCCTCTATTCCCATCCTATTCATGTATTTGTCAAGATGCCTCTTAAACGTCGCTATTGTACCTGCTTCCACCACCTCCCCCGGCAGCAAGTTCCAGGCACTCACCACCCTCTGTGGCAATATTCTCTCCTCTAGGTGTTAACGCATGCTGAGGCATGGTGCCATTGGGGCTAAGGCAGAATCCCAGTGGAACACCTGGACAGGGGTTGGAAACTGGGATGGAACCTGGTTCTACAGACTCTCTGCCACATATTTTAGAGAGAGCACCAATTGCACTCACCCCCATAACCCCTCAGTGCCACCTCACATGTGTATCTAGATAATGTGGGGGGGATGGGTGAATTGTAACCTGATTTTGCCCTGCATTGATGTCAATGGGCATAGAATCAGGTGGGGCAGCAGACTGAACCCCCCACCCTGGGGGAGTGGGCTGGGTTAAAATGGCACCCTCGCGCTCCTCCTCCACCAACCACTACCCCCTGCCCTCAGAACCCCGCAACCCCAGAGTGTAGGCAGGTTATTAGATATAGCAGAGCTTTAAAGCTGTCTATGATCCAGTCCTTACAGTGGCGCAGTGGTTAGCACCGCAGCCTCACAGCTCCAGCGACCTGGGTTCAATTCTGGGTACTGCCTGTGTGGAGTTTGCAAGTTCTCCCTGTGTCTGCGTGAGTTTTCGCCGGGTGCTCCGGTTTCCTCCCACAGCCAAAAGACTCGCAGTTGATAGGTAAATTGGCCATTATAAATTGCCCCTAGTAGAGGTAGGTGGTAGGGGAATATAGGGACAGGTGGGGATGTTGTAGGAATGTGGGATTAGTGTAGGATTAGTATAAATGGGTGGTTAATGGTCAGCACAGACTCGGTGGGCCGAAGGGAAGGGCCTGTTTCAGTGCTGTATCTCTAAATCTAAAAAGCTTCCACACTTCCCACTAGAGACAGGCCATCAGATCCTGGGCCTTAGCCCAATCACACAGAGGGTAATTCCAATGCTGCTGCCCTGGTTGGTCAGCTAACAAAACAAAGCTTAAAATATTTAAGATTAAGAAAACAAATATCCAGGCTTTCTTTTATATAGAGTTTAGCCCATCATAAAGAAAGAAAAAAAATTGTATAGCACCTTTCACCACCTCATAATGCAGTCAGTTTTTCACACAAATGCCGATTTGATAAAAGACCAGCTAATCTGTTTCATTGATGTCAGTTGAGGGATAACCCTAACACCATAGACAGCTCTCCTGCTCATCTTGAACCTTATATGTCTATTTGACAGAACAAACAGGGTCTTCACTTGTAACACCTCATCTGAAAGACAGCACCTCCAACAGTGCAGCACTCCCATCGTACTGCATTGGGAGTGTCAGTCTGGATTATGCACTCAATTCTGTGGAGTTGGACTTGAATCCACAACCTTCTGACTCAGAGCTGAGAGTCAACCCACGGAGTCACTGTTGATACTTAAATCTCTGCAAGCAAATTAAAGGGCAGTGCTCTTTAATTCCTCATATATGGTTGATCCAAATTTGTCAGTTATAAAATTTGACTCTTAGATAATTTATACATTGCGAACTTGGAGGGAAAATTGGACAAGTTGTTTTACTGAATAAAATATTTATTATGTACAAATTTGTTACATTTCTATCACATTGTTACACTTAGTCCATTGTCAAGAAAAATTGAGATACATTATTAATCGCTTTTAGCAATAATGTAGCACTTTTTACATGCTTAATTTAGTAAGCAAAACTTTAAATAAAACATTAAACAGGCTGTTAAACTGCAATTATCCAGCTAATTCAACAGAGCAACCAGAATAACAAAATCAGGATTACAATGCTGTTCGGTAAGAGTTTACAGAATATTATTTGAGTGAATTGGTTAACGCACTGTGAAGTTGAAGTGTATGTGTGTTAACACATTGAGAGGTCAGTGTGTGTGTGTGTGTTCATGACAGTATGTGGTTGATGTGTTTATGTTTTAAAGTACCACAGGATGTACAAACTCATAATTTGAGTTTCAGTGGAATTCATTTCTAAAGAAATAGGATTGAAAAGCAGAGAAGTTATGTTAAACATCTTGTATAAAAACCGTGATTGGCCCACGTCTAATGAAAAGAGCACAGTTCTGGTCTGCATATTACAAAAAGGACAGAGAGGCACCGGAGAAGGTTCAGAAAAATGATGATACGCGAATTGAGAGGTTATAATTATCAGGAATAGATGACAGGCTGAGATTCTTTTCTCCAGAAAAGAGAAGACAAAGGGGTGAACTGATAGAGGTCTTTAAAATTAAGAGAGGTTTTGATAGGGTAGACGTAGAGAAGATGTTTCCACTTGTAGGGTAGACCAAATCTAGAGGGAGAGAGGGTTAGATGAAGTAGGGTGGTTCATGTGAAACATAAACCTATTAGGTTGAATAGCCTGTTCCTCTGTTGTACATTCTGTACAAAGATTCTAACATGTTAACAATTTGAGAGGTTATTTTGAATAGAGAAATACAGAAAAATAATCAATATTTGCTACGAAGATAAGTTCCCCCAATGAGTTAATGAGTAGAGATGCTGCTTGGTGTCACAATACAGGCAGGACTTTCCAAGTTCAAATCCTAGTCTACACTGATCCAGGAAACTCAGTGAGCACAACACAGAGGATACTATTATTGGTTTGAGTTTGAAAAGCCTCCATGGACTTACCCTTCCCTATCTCTGTAACCTCCTCCAGCGCACCAACCCTCCGTGATCTCTGACTTGCTCCAATTCTGGCCTCTTATGCATCCCTGATTTTCATCACTCCACCATTGGCGGCCATGCCTTCAGCTGCCTCTGCTCTAAGCTCTGGAATTTCCTCCCTAAACCTCTCTACCTCTCTTACCTCCTTTAAGCCACTTCTTAAACCCTATCTCTTTTACCAAGATTTTGTTCGCCTGCCCTGTTATCTGCTTACATGGCTCGGTGTCAAATTTTGTTTTCATAAAACTCCTGTGAAGCACCTTGGGTTAGTTTATGATGTTAAAGCTGCTATCTAAATGCAAGTTGTTGTTGCTATGAATTAGCTGAGGTTGCAGGGCCCTTTGTTTAAGCAACATGAAATAATGTTACACATAAATAGATAGAGTCGAACATTCCGACAAGAGTGGACCTACCATTCCACGTCTGCATACGTGATTTGTCTCTTTGGATTAAATCCTCTCACCAGTTTACCTCATATAAATTCAATGCATGCAACACACTCTTAATGTAGGCTGACAGTTTCTTGTTTTAAGATGCTAAATAAAGTCACTAACTGACACATTATTTAATGTAAGCTGGGACTTCATTACAGGCTGTCAGTCTTATTGGTTTTAGTAGCCTGCAGTAATTTTAATTGTTAATCATAATTTATTGCAGTTCCTCACCCAAAATCCTGTTTTGCATCTTAATGCCTGTCAACAGGTACTGAAACGCTAATAGAATTGATTAGAGTTCCTGGTACACCACCCATTGTGTTCTGAACTGGGATCAATCCTTGTGCCAGGCTAAAGGGGTCGGTTATTTCAGACTGAGATGAGGTGAAATTTCTTCACTCAGAGGGTTGTGAATCTTTGGAATTCTCTACCCCAGAGAGCTGTGGATGCTCAGTCATTGAGTATATTCAAGACTGAGATTGATAGATTTTTTAAAATTTTAGAGATACAGCACTGAAACAGGCCCTTCGGCCCACCGAGTCTGTGCCAACCATCAACCACCCATTCATACTAATCCTACATTAATCCCATATTCCTACCACATCCCCACAATTCCCCGACCACCTACCTATACCAGGGGCAAATTACAATGGCCAATTTACCTATCAACCTGCAAGTCTTTGACTGCGGGAGGAAACTGGAGCACCCAGCGGAAACCCATGCGGTTACAGGGAGAACTTGCAAACTCCACACAGCCAGTAACCAGAATTGAACCCGGGTCGCTGGAGCTGTGAGGCTGCGGTGCTAACCACTGTGCCACTTTTGGGCACTAAGGGAAGCAATGATAGGGCGAGAAAGTGGAGTTGAGGTCAAAGATCAGCCATGATCTTACTCAATGGCGGAGCAGGCTCAAAGGGCCGTATGGTTTACTCCTGCTCCTATTTCTTATGTGCTTAATGGCCATGGAATTGGATGCACTACTGCCAGGCAAAGGGAAGCAACCAATCAACTATGCTCGTTGCTATTGCTGTTGTGCTGGAAAGTAAATGTGTGGACATAGGGTGTGGACAGATATGCACTGGGTTGTGGTGTTCTGGTCTTAGGAGTGGATGTTGAAAACTGGGTATGGAGGGAAGCTGGGAGATGAAAGTTAATGACAAAAAAGATTACAGAAGTGGGAGATTCATAGAATGAAGTCGAACGTACAGCACAGAAACAGATCATTCAGCTACATCTGGCCCATACCAGTGTTTCGGCTCCACACAAGCCTCCTCCCATCCTATCAGCACATCCTTCTATTCTCCTCTCCCTCATGTGCTTATCTAGCTTCCTCTTAAATGTATCTACGCTACTCGCCTCAACCACTCCCTGTTGGTGCAAGTTCCACACTCTCATCCCTCTCTGGGTAAAGAGGTTTTTCTTGAATTCCTTTCTGGAATTATTAGTGACTATCTTACATTGATGGCCCCAAGTTTTGGATCCCCTGGAAGTAAAAACATCTTCTCAACTGTTAGATAGTTAGGTAAGTAAAAAGGATAAAGGGATGTGGTAACACGGCAGGCACATGGGATTAGGGTGCTACTCAAATGGAGCATAACCATGGATTGGTTGGCCCAAGGAGCCTGTTTCTGCCCTGTAATTTCAATGTAATGCCATAGAAAGATGACACTACCCCCTCATTCCAGCCATCTCCGGGCCCTGCGTTACCTACTTTATATTCTTTGGTTGTCCAGGAAACTCAAAGTCAGGACTTTACAACTGTTAATAATGAATTTTACAGCATGGATGATGTTCAAAATCCTTGCATGCCGAATTGTCTGTCATCGAAATTGTCAAGATTATTGGGATACACTAGCAGAGCTCCCTGGTATTTCTCGTCGTATGTTGGAGGGCACAGTGTTTTAAAAGGACAGAAGTGTTATACAACAACAACAACAGCAACAACTTGTACTTATATAGCACCTTTAACATAGTAAAATGTCCTAAGCTGTTTCACAAGAGTGTTGGTCAAACAAACTTTGACACCGAGCCACATAAGGAGGTATTAGGACAGGTGACCAAAGCTTGCTCAGAGAGTTAGGTTTTAAGGAGCATCTTAAAGGAGGAGGAGAGAGGTAGAGATGTGGCGATGTTTATGGTGAGAATTCCAGAGCTTAGGGCCCAGGCAGCTGAAGGCACAGCCACCAATGGTGGAGCGACTAAAATCGGGGATGCGCAAGAGGCCAGAATTGGGGAGTTTTAGGACTGGAGGATATTACAGAGATACGGAGGGGTGATTGATAGTCTGCTTCTCTCATGACTTTGTGAAGCCCCTTGGAACATTACAGGCACTATGTAAATGCAAGTTGTTGCTTGAGCCGTGCCACAAAAAGGTAAAGCATAGATTCACAAGTGTAATTGGCCACTGATGGTGCAGTGATTAAAATTGGGGATGCACAAGAGGCCAGAATTAGAGGAGTGCAGAGATCTCGGAGGGTTGTAGGGCTGTAGGTTACAAAGATAGGGGGGAACAATTTTGTGCTAGTGCTTAAGTGCGTCCGTGTTCCCTTTAAGGCCCGAAAAAAGTAATTGTTGGTAAGTAAACACTGGGTGAGGTCACTCAGAGTTTAACTGCTTGCCAGGCTGCAGGTCAGAAGCCAGGATGAAGTGGCTGACTTTTGTATCTTTAAATGTGATTGTAAGGTCAGTTACAGTTATTTACATTTTGACTTCTGTGTCAATGAGATACTTTTGATAACTGGAGGAAAATTTCTCTGTTCATTGCAAATCACCGGCTAACTATCTCTCCGCATCTGTGACTGTGCGACACTTGAAACTGGAGGGACAATTCAGGATCCCATCTGCGCCAACAGAAGTGCAGTGGAGTGGAAGTCCCACACGCCAGTGGAGAATAACACAAACCCTGTACAAAACCCTGGGACAGTGGGGGCGGGTGGGTACAGTGTGGGAGGGTATCATTCATATAATTGGGTATGTTACCCATCCTGAAATGCCAATAGAATTCAAAGCTGCCCCACTAGGGGGAGCCTGAGCTCCTATTTGGGTCAAAACAAACAAAGTTCTTCCTCAGCTCTTAAAGGAGCCAAATGAGCTGGGTGTGGATTACCTCTGCCTCGGCCACTTTAGCTGCTCCTTCCGGAGTAGCAATGGAATTCAGCTGGTGGCTGCTCCTTTGGGCCTGACGGGGATGTTTTGGGTGGAATTCTCAAGGTAGCTCTGGACTTCTCCAAGACTCATCAAAAGCAATTCCTTGTTCTGTTTGGGCAGGATAGAAACCCATCAGATCTTGGTTCTGCCCCAAATTCCACCCCATCCCCCTCACACTGGGATATCTGGCCTCTCTCCACGCTCCCTGATCCCTGGAGTTTCACACTATTTGTTATAGTATTAATGTTGATGGATAATGCAAGAAAATCCAGTTTGAATTTACATTGTGATTTAGTGTTAGGGTTGCTCTGCTGATGGCATTCAACTCTGGATCAAGTCCAAGAATTGATCTAGACTGATGCTCCTCTCCAATCCTGCGACACTTTCTGCATACTGCCATCTTTTGGATAAAACTGTAAATTAAGGTCTTGTTGAGGGGAATGCTGAAGATCTCCTGCCGCTATTCAAAGGAAAACAGGATGTCCACCTCTCTCAATCAACATCACTAACTGGTCATTCATGTCATTGCTATAGGACATTGCGGATTGGCTGCCAGATTTGCCCATATCTGCTCTGAGAGACAATATTCTCTCCTCTCTTCTGAATGTATTGACTCATGCTGGGACATAGTGCCCCTGGGGCCGGTGCCCTCCTGTACCTTGCTCAAATGGTCAATTTTTATGTAAGTGTAAGCTCATACTAGAGCATCAGTGGGCTAGTGAACCGTGGGGACATCTCAGCGGAGTGTGTTATTGTCCTTGCCTGACATCCACACGATATGTTTCACAACATAACATAAGAGTTAGTGTAGAGGAGAGCAACACAACTGATTGCTAATGTTAGTAGGCTAATCTGTGAGGAAAGATTAGTTACATTAAGGCTTTCTAGTGCCAATACAGAAACAATCCAAACAGCACTCCATGGTGATTTATAAGATATTTACATAGAATTACATAGAATCTACAGAATGGAAACAGGCCATTCGGCCCAGCTGGTCCATACCAGTATTTGTGCTCCACATGAGCTTCCTCCCACCCTACTTCATCTAATCCTATCACAATCCTATATCCTTCCATTCCTTTCACCCACATCTACTTACCTAGCTTCACCTGAAATGCATCTATGCTGTTCGTCTCAACCACTCTCTGGGTAAAGAAGTTTCTCCTGAATTCCTTATGCGATTTATTAGTGACTATCTTATATTGATGGCCCCTAGTTTTGATCTCCCCTAAAGCAAAAACATAAAAAAGCTACATTTATATAGCACCTTTCATGACCACCAGGCCTTCCAAAGCACTTTACAGTCAATGAAGTACTTTTGAAGTGTAGTCACTGTTATAATGTGGGAAACGCAGCAGACAATTTGCACATTGCAAGCTCCCACAAACAGCAATATGATCATGACCAGATAATCTATTTAAGTGATGTTGATTGAGTGATAAATATTGGCCAGGACACAAGGGCGAACTCCCCTGCTTTTCTTCGAGATAGTGCCATGAGATCTTTGATATCCACGCAACAGGGCATCCACGGCCTCAGTTTAACATCTCATATAAAAGACAGCACTTCCCCAGTACTGCACTGGACTGTCAGCCTGAATTTTGTACTCAACTTCTAGACTGGGACTTGAACCTACATCCTCTGAGGTAGAGCCATGGTTGAGACACATTTAACATGATATAGCAAATTAAACCCAAATATAGTGAGGTGACAGAACAAGAGGCGTAAGGGTTTTGAAGGGCAAGTTTAGGACAGACAGCAGAAGGTACTTTACTGCACAGATAGGATGGGATGAGTTACTAAGGAAGGGTGGCTCAGACTGTTGAAGAAATAGCTAGATGCTACAAAAGGAAAATGTTCGGCTTGGCAGGGTGGAAAAATCCAACCAGGGTCCAGGGTTTTCTTCATCTGAACCTATCTCAGGATAGGCAAATATTTGCTGAATTGCGAATTCTAACCAGAGAACATAGTTGGAATTACAGCATTTTTTGAATTTCCCAGAAATCAGCTGACTTCAGACTTACATTGTCAACCAAATCGCGCCCATTAAAATTAACTTGGTAATCTATTCTGGTCAAAAGGCGTATCAAAACCACAAGGTAAGCAGCATTACCACAATGTTTCCATATGAGGTTGCTTATACTCTATTGTCATGTTGAATTTCGGAATTCTTCATGTTCCGCTTCAGCAGGAATAGACAAAAGGGAAAGAAAGTAGTGACAAAAATAAAGTCTTAAAAATTTATTTTCTTCTGCTAAACCTTAAGAAGGAAGGATTTGCTGAAGTTGGGCCATCAGGAGTCTTGCATTCACTTGGTGTGGTTTGGTTTGTGTGGTTCTTTTTTTGAAGCCTGCACTCTTCTCTCATGCAATGTTCAACCCCAAAAAGCAACTGTGCAATAATCTTTCAATATTTTATAGAGTCATAGAGTCGTACAGCACAGAAACAGGCCCTTCGGCCCACCGCGTCCATGCCGACCATAATGCCTATCTATACTAATCCCACCTGCCTGCATTAATTCCATATCCCTCTATGCCTTGCTCATTCAAGTACCTGTCCAGATGCCTCTTAAATGTTGATTTAAGTGTTAAATTTACCCCTTTGATCCCCTTTAAACCTCCTCCCTCTCACCTTAAATCTATGCTCTCTAGTTTTAGTCACCCTTACCATGGGAGACAGTCTCTGGCTATCTACCCTATCAATGCCTCTCATAATTTTATATACCTCTATCATGTCCCCTCTCAGCCTCCTTCGCTCCAGGGAAAACAGACCTAGCCTATCCAATCTGTCTTTATAACTCAAGCTCTCCAAACCAGGCAACATCCTTGTGAATCTTTTCTGCACCCTCTCCAGCTTAATCACATCTTTTCTGTAGTGCGGCGACCAGAACTGCACACAGTACTCCAAATGCGGCCTAAACAACGTTATGTACAACTGTAACATGACGTCCCAATTCTTGTACTCAATGCCTCGGCCGATGAAGGCAAGCATGCCATATGCTTTCTTCACCACCCTGTCTACCTGTGTTGCCACTTTCTGGGAACTATGTACTTGCACCCCAAGGTCTCTCTGCTCAACAACACTCCCCAGGGCCCTGCCATTCACTGTATATGTCCTACCCTGGTTTAACTTCCCAAAATGCATTACTTCACACTTGTCTGCGTTAAATTCCATTTGCCAATCCCTTGCCCACTTTCCCAGTTGATCTATATCCTGTTGTAACCTTAGACAACCTTCTTCACTGTCCACTATACCACCAATTTTGATGTCATCTGCAAACTTACTAATCATGCCCCTTACATTCTCATCCAAGTCATTAATATATATGACAAACAACAGAGGGCCCAGCACCGATCCCTGCGGCACACCACCGGTCACCGGCCTCCAATCTGAAAAACAACCCTCCACTACCACCCTCTGCCTCCTATCACCAAGCCAATTTTGTATCCAATTGGCTAGCTCACCCTGGATCCCATGTGTTCGAACCTTCCGGACCAGCCTACCATGCGGGACCTTGTCAAAGGCCTTGCTAAAGTCCATGTAGACAACGTCCACCGCCCTGCCCTCGTCAATTCTCTTGGTCACCTCCTCAAAAAACTCTATCAAATTCGTGAGACATGATTTCCCATGCACAAAGTCATGCTGACTATCCCTAATCAGACCATGCCTTTCCAAATCCATATAAATCCTGTCTCTCAGAATCCCTTCCAATAACTTTCCCACCACTGATGTAAGGCTCACCAGCCTGTAGTTCCCTGGCTCATCCCTGCTGCCCTTCTTAAATAAAGGCACAACATTGGCTATCCTCCAGTCTTCCGGTACCTCACTCGTGGCTAACGATGATACAAAAATCTCTGCCAGGACCCCAGTAATCTCCTCCCTTGCTTCCCATAGCATCCTAGGATACACCTGGTCAGGCCCTGGGGATTTATCCACCTTAATGCGCTTCAAAACCTCCAACACCTCCTCCTTTGTAATGCTGATATGCTCCAGGATATTGCTGTTCCCTCCCTTGAACTCATTCGCTTCCATGACTTTCTCCACAGTAAATACATACGAGAAGTTTTCATTTAAGACCTCACCCATTTCCCGTGGCTCCACACATAGATTACCACACTGATCCTTAAGGGGACCTACTCTCTCCCTAGCTACCCTTTTACTCTTAATTTACTTATAGAATCTTTTAGGATTCTCCTTTATCTTATCTACCAGGGAAATCTCATGGTCCCTTTTCGCCCTCCTAATTTCCTTAAGTGTACTCCTACATCCCTTATACTCCTCAAGGGACTCGCTTGATCCCAGCTGCCTATACCTGACATTTGCCTCCTTCTTTGTCCTGACCAGACCCTCAATATCCCTCGTCAACCAAGGTTCCCTAAACTTGCCAGCCTTGCCCTTCAATCTAACAGGAACATGCCGGCCCTGAACTCTTCCTATCTCACTTTTAAAAGCCTCCCACTTGCCAGACGTCCCTTTACCTGTAAACAGCCTCTCCCAATCAACTTTTGAGAGTTCCTGTCTGATGCCATCGAAATTAGCCTTCCCCCAATTTAGGACTTCAACTTGAGGACCAGTCCTATCCTTTTCCATAACTATCTTGAAACTAATAGGGCGGCACAGTGGCGCAGTGGTTAGCACCGCAGCCTCACAGCTCCAGGGACCCGGGTTCGATTCCGGGTACTGCCTGTGTGGAGTTTGCAAGTTCTCCCTGTGTCTGCGTGGGTTTTCTCCGGGTGCTCCGGTTTCCTCCCACAAGCCAAAAGACTTGCAGGTTGATAGGTAAATTGGCCATTATAAAAATTGTCACTAGTATAGGTAGGTGGTAGGGAAATATAGGGACAGGTGGGGATGTTTGGTAGGAATATGGGATTAGTGCAGGATTAGTATAAATGGGTGGTTGATGTTCGGCACAGACTCGGTGGGCCGAAGGGCCTGTTTCAGTGCTGTATCTCTAATCTAATCTCTAATCTAATAGAGTTATGATCACTGGTCCCAAAGTGCTCCCCCACTGACACATCAACCACCGGCCCAGCCTCATTTCCTAAGAGGAGGTCGAGTGTAGTCCCTTCTCTAGTCGGGCCAGCCACATACTGCTTCAGAAAACTATCCTGGACACACTTAACAAATTCTTCCCCATTTGATCCCTTAGCACTAAGGCAGTCCCAATCAATATTAGGGAAGTTTTTTTCTACCTTGGGCCTCCAGAGGCGAGACTCAAACTTGCACTTTGTTAAGAAAGTCTCAGTCCCCTGGTGGTTTCAGTCAAATTAAATAGTAAGCAGATGAATCATAGTGAGGCAAAGAATGGAGCCATCCTTTTATTCAAATCCTTCCATGGCCTCACCCACTCTCTCTGTAACCTCCTCCAGCCCCACAATCCTCCGAGCCCTCTGCACCTCTCCAATTCTGGCCTTTGTGCATCCCCGATTTTGATTGCTCCACCATTGGCAGCCACACCTTAAGTTGCCTCGGCCCTTAGCTCTGGAATTCTCTCCATAAACATCTCCACTTTTCCACCTCTCTTTCCTCCCTTTTAAGACACTTCTTAAAACTTCCCTCTTTGACCAAGCTTTTGATCACCTGCCCCAATATCTCCCTAAGTGGCTCGATGTCAAATTTTGTTCGAATACGCTGTATAGCACCTTGAGACATTTAACTACGTTAAAGGCGCTATATAAATGCAAGTTGTTGTCAAGAAAAGGGGTGGAGATGGTGAAGGGGAAAGAGGAAGGTGCTGGGAAGAAGAAGGAGGGAGAAGGGGAAGGGGCAAATGTCAAATTAGGGAGAGTTTTGTTCTGTAGGCCCAGGCTCACCGGAAAGTGGATTAAACCATAGAACCTTAAAAATGTTACAGCACAGAAGGAGGCCATTCAGCCCATCGTGTCTGCGCCAGCCGAAAAAACTAGCCCCCCCCCCCCCCCCAATCTAATCCCACCTTCCAGCACCTGGTCCATAGCCTTGCAGGTTACAGCACTTCAGGTGCATGTCCAGGTACAAGCTGTTCCCGTAAGGTCTTTATAGCCAACACACTGAGTAGACTTTCATCCTGTCAGTGTAGCTTGCACTTGAGCTCTGGTACTAGAGGTGTAAGGATCATTCTTTTCATTTGTGTTATTCCACATCCTTTAGGATTTAACATGATGCTACATTATATGAAATAACAATCATATATCTATATGTATTGTACTGGTTGCTTGTAGCAACTCTTTGCTAATTTTCAGTGTTGAAACACAAAGTCGGACACCCCTCCGCCCATCTAAATTATAATACTACATAGTACTCATAATATGAAAGTGTTGCTTGGAAAGAGTGTTTTGATAATGTGTTTAATAATTCTTTTGAGAGAAAATATGTTTACCTACAGATACGTGCGCCTGCTTCTCACTGCAGGTTCTGTCTATCCATGCATGCTCCCCTTCGAGGGAGAGAGCCTGCCCACTCCACACTGGTCACTCTGCTCCCGCCTGCCCACTAACAAGCTCACTTCCAGCCACCGCTGATTCACTTAAGTGCTCGGTGAGCAATTTTACATTACTTGGAGGACACCATGGAAAGTCTCGACAGGGTGCCAGAGGCCTGAGGACCCCAGCTTGTCTTAGGTGAGCTAAGTGGGTGATGTGCCACAAGGCAAAGCTCTGATCTGATAAGAGAAGAAACGCTTTGAAAGCAGCATTTTCTGTGATGGCCACCAGTGATAATGAGATAAAGTAGACGGACTCAGTAATTGGTGATTTTAACATTTGACAGGTTGACAAGATGCCTGTAAGATATGAAACAACAGCAGCCAATATCCTCAAGAGCACATTCAAAACCAATGACACTTTTCCACCCTTCAACAGATCACAAGACGGATGTAATTGAGAAAGACTACTTGGCCCACTTTAGTTCATTCATCCAGAAATGACGTGCAGTCCTAGATCCAACTGTCTCTTAAATGATTTTTTTTTGGCTTCCACAACCCTCATTCCTTGTTGGCTGTTTTTGTGCGCTAACAGCTCCCTGACGTCAGACCTCATTTAACCTTTTGCTAATGAACACTTGAGCCAGTTTAATCATTAAACAACGCAAGTATCTTTGCATTTGTGGTAATTAATTAGAATTAAAAAGTACAGTTCTTGCTTTGGGTACAATCGGCAATCCCAGCGCAAATTGCCCCCAAAATTGTGCCTATTTTGAGAAGTGATTTATTTTTCTCGAGTTTCTGTTCAAACTTACTAGCATATCGCCGAATGCCATGAATTAGTGAATTGGGCAGCATTTTAGAACATAACCTTTCTTTTAAATTTCGCTTTAAAAAATATTTCTTGAGATATTTAAGTGGTAACTTGGTGCATTTTGATTAATACAGCCAAAAATGAGTTTATCACAAAAATAAGCATTTTAAATCACAGCATCAATCTACCACCTGCAGGTAAACTGATTTAAAATGATTGAAAATGACTTTTAAAAACTAGATAGAACCATTTGCTAGTTATATTGCAGTACACATATTTTTTTTAAATTTCAAAAGCTTTTAAATTTCTCCCTTTAATGTCCTTGCGCCTGAAGAGGTCAGCTTAATTTTTAGAGCCTCCTTGAAGACCTGCAAATGGGTGCAATTAGCAGAACTTCACTCTGATGATTAATTCGATCGGGGGCGCGGCCAGTTTTGTGACTGGGGCCAACTTCAAGACAACGTGTTTTAAACCATCTCAAAAGATCACAGAAACTTGAGTTGCACTGAACATAACTTGCTTAAAATTCTGTCATCTTTTGCTTGGGTTTCGCCAATTTTGGGCTAATTGCGTCAAAAAAAACAGTGGAGTGGAACAGCAACTTCTGGCCAATGTCTGACATGGTGCTCAGTCCCATAATAGGTGCACTGTCCTTCCATTTCTGCATTTGGATTGAGGCAAGACTGATGGGATATAGCATAGTAAAGGAAACTCCGCATTGCATATGGTTCACTCTGTGCCAAACCTGGGAATACTCAGTCTTGCCTTTGATAGAAAATTGACCCTTCCACAATATTACATGTTGGGCCACAAAATCCTCTTAACTGATACGGTTGGACATTGATTGTAAGCAACGTCTGACTATTTTCATCTTAATTCTTACTTGAATACCTTTGGGGGCAGTGGTGATAGACAGAATGATACGGAATCTAAAAATCGCAATAAGCATTATAGAGATACCATGTTTATTAAAAAATAAACCTTAACATATAATAACATAATTCATGCAGAAAATTACAGGTCATTTACATGTGATATCATAATGGAACGTCACACAAACAATGTTTGCTTTGCATTTTTCCAGGAGGACACTGAGTCACCCTATCAGTCGTTACTTGAGAAAACACTCGTATGGTATTTAGCCTCTTTGCAACCTCAAAGCACAAAATGCATTATATTGGATTTAAGGCTGGAATTCCCTCTGCATTTTATGGAATCATAAAATAGTACAGCAGAGAAGGAGACTGTTCGGCCTATCGAGTCTGTGCTGTCCCTTTCAAAGAGCAACTCAGTTAATCCCACTCTCCCACTATTGCCCCATATTACTACAGGTTTTTCTTCTTCAAGTCCGGAAAGCCCCGGCAAGGGGGTGCTGGGGAGTGTCATCCAGTCCAGGGGGAGGGGAGTCCCGGGGGGAAAACTGGCTCCTGGTGGGGTCCTCCACAAATTGCCCACGAAGGAGATACACCCCCACCAAGCCCACAGGGAGGACGCCTCGTGTTGCAAGGCGTCCTGTCCATGTGAAGGAGCACCTCCCCCCTCCACCGTCGCAGCTGGTAAGATCCCAGTGGCGCAGGAAGAGACACTTAATTGGCTGTTAATAGGCCTCTTAAGGACCTCAGTTGGCATCTGGGTGGGAGGGCTGTCATCGATCTATCCCACTCCTGGGAAAATTGTTGGTGACGGAGAGGAGATGGCTCCTCCGCCTCCCCACTCCGCCCGCCACCCATCACAATACTTCGTGCCCCCCCCACCTCTGACCCTGCCTCAGGGGGCCACACAAAATCCTGGCCCAAATCCTAATAACCACTCACTGCACAAAAAAGTTCCTCTTGTCACCTTTGGTTCTTTTGCCAATCACCTTAAATCTGTGTCCTCTGGTTATCAACCTTTCAGTCACTGGAAACAGTTTTCTCTTTATTTATTTTGTCTAAACCCTTAATGATTTCAATCACTTCCATCAAACCTCCTCTTAGCTTTCTTTACTCTAAGGAAAACAACCCCAGCTTCTCCAGTCTATGCACTTAACTGTAATCCTTCATCATTGGAACCATTCTAGTAAATCTCCTCTGAACTCTCTGAAAAACTTCATGCCCCTTCGAAAGTGTGGTGCCCAGAATTGACTGACTGGAGGCCAAATTAATGTTTTATACAGGTTTAGCATAACCTCCTTGCACGTGCAAGCTGGGCACAAGCCAATTACGTGGCTTGAAAGATTGGGAATTTTGGGGGTGAATACTTTACACGCTTAGGTATAACATGCCCAAGTCTCCTGGGTCCTATAAGCCTGTCAACCAAACCCTCCATTCATACAAATTTCCACCCATAACATGCAGCCACCCCACCACCCACATCCTCCCCTCCCCCCGCCCTTAATCTCTCAAACACGAACATCCTCCAGCTGAAGGGTCTCTCAACATCACAATCAGATTTTCTGGCCTTTTAATTGTAATTTGTTGAGCGTTTTTTTTAATTCATCCTCGCCGACACCTACTCTGTACTTTGGGTTTCTTTGAATGCATTTTCATGGCATAAGTATAAATGACATTATAAATTGAAAAGTTTCCCTGATTACAGCTTCTTAAACACACTGCGTTTGATGGGCACGGATGATGGCTAAATGAGTAGGGAGGGCATGAGGCCATGGAAGGATTTGAATACAAGGATGAGAATTTTAAAATTGAGGCGTTACCAGACCAGGAGCCAATGTAGGTCATACAGTCATAGAGTTATACAGCAAAGAAACAGGCCCTTCGGCCCATCATGTCTGTGCTGGCCATCAAGCACCTATCTATTCTAATCCCATTTTCCAGCACTTGGCCTGTAGCCTTGTATGCTATGGCGTTTCAAGTGCTCATCTAAATAATTCTTAAATGTTGTGAGGGTTCCTACCTCTACCACCTCTTCAGGCAGTGTGTTCCAGATTCCAACCACCCTCTGGGTGAAAAATTTTTCCTCAATCCCCTCTAAACCTTCTGCCCCTTACCTTAAATCTATGCCCACTGGTTATTGACCCCTCTGCTAAGGGAAAAAGTTTCTTCCTATCTATCCTATCGATGCCCCTAATAATTTTGTATACCTCAATCAGGTCCCCTCATCTGCCTTCTCTGCTCTAAGGAAAACAACTCTAGCCTTTTCAGTCTCTCTTCATAGCTGAAATGCTCCACCGCAGGCAACATCCTGGTGAATCTCCTCTGCACCCTTTCCTTCCTATAGTGTGGTGACCAGAACTGGTCAGTGAGCACAGGGGTGATGGGTGAACAAGACTTGGTCAAGTTACAATAGGGGCCGCAGAGTTTTGGATGAGCTCAAGTTTATGGAGAGTGGAAGATGGGAGGCAGCCAGGAGAGCACTGGAATCATCTAGTCTGGAGCTAACAAAAGTGTTGTCAAGGTCCTAGACCTCACCTTATTCCCTTGTGCATGTGCCCCACCCGGGACCCATGTCTATAGGCGCCCTGCCTGAACTGCAGACTAGCAGGAGCATAAACTGTTACTTGCAAAGCACAGGAAATGGTTTTGCATGAACCCCCGTTAGTACCAAATGCACGATATGAGCATATAACCGCTACCAGTGTTATAGATACACATGCACAAATCCTGCAAGATTTAGGCAGTACCGAGGGAATGCTGTACTGTTGGATGTGCCATCTTTCACATGAGATGTTAAACCAAGGTCCAATTTCATCAGGGCATAAATGATTCCATGGCACTGTTTTGAAGACAAGCAGGCAGGTTCTCCCCGATGTCCTGGCCAATATTAAACAACATCACTAAAACAGATGATCTGGTCATTATCACATTGCTGTTTGTGGAATCTTGCTGCGTACAAATTGGCTGCTCCTTTTCCTACATTACAACAGTGACTGCACTTCAGAAGTACTTCATTAGATGTAAAACGCTTTGGGATATCCTGAGGTCATGAAAGGCGCTATATAAATTCAAGTTCTTCCTTAAAGTCTTTCTTTTATCCTCTCTGAGTTGTTGAATTGCAAGTAGCTTCTCAACAGCCACAGGAACCGTTACTTGCAAAATACAGGAAATGGTTTCACACATGCAGTATGTTATGTTTGTGGTGTGTCAGTGTGGAGGAGACAAGGAACTGCCAACCTCAGCTTAGAAAATCAGTTTATGACTCCTGCAAGCTCTGTGGGTGAAAGCCCAGTGCGGTGATGTATCCAGAACCATAGCATCAGGCGAAGGCCATTCAGCCCTCAAGTCTGTTCTGCCATTCAATTGGAACATGGCTGCCCTGTGCCTCAACTCCATTTACTCGCCTTTGCTCCTTATCTCTTCATATGCATAACTAACAAAAGTCCATCAATCTCAGTCTTGAGGAAAACAATTCTAGATTATCAATACTCTTCACGTGAAGAAGTGCTTTCCAATTTCACTCCCAATTGGCTTAGCTCTAATTTTAAGATTATGCCCCCTTGTTCTGGATCCACCACCAGTGGAAATACTTTCTCCATACCTACTCTATTGAATCCTTCTATCATTTTAAAACCTGGATTAGTTTACCCCTCAATCTTGTCAACTCGAGGAAACATAAGCCAAGATTATACAAACTGTCCTCAAAATTTGACCCTGTAATTTCCACCCCCATAAGGTTTAGTCCCTGGATTGTGTTGGGTGCACTGACATCTCATGTTGGTAATGTTCTGTCTTTACTCTTCCAGCATGGAGCCTTATTGCCAGGAGCACAGTCTGAGGCTGAACTTATGATCTGTATTACCCTTCTAGACTGGATGATTGTAGAAAGATGAAAATTCACAGTCCCATAAACAAGGGACTTCAGTTATGTGGAGAAATTGGTGAAGATGGAATTGTTTTCCTTACAGTGGAGACAATTAATGGGAGATCTAATAGAGGTACTCAAAATGATGAGAGGTTTTGATGGAACAAGTAGAGAGAAACTGTTTCCTCTGACAAGTGGGTCGGTATCCAGAGGTCACAGATTTCGAGAGGAAATAAAGAGAAATTTTTTCACACAGAGGGTTGTCAAGATCTGGAATGTGCTACCTGAACATTTGGTGGAATTAGATTCCATTGGAGCTTTCAAAGAGCAATTGAAGAGGGCTAATTTGCAGGACAATGTGAAAAAAGCTGGGCTATGGGACTAAATTGGACAGCTCTTTCACAGGCACAAAGGGCTGAATGTCATCCTTCTGTGCTGTAAGATCCCATGGTTCTATCAGTTCCTGCCTGCCTGCTGTCCAGACACTCCTGTTAGAAAGTGCATGTATGGATCAACTGGGGTTTTTCTAATAGTAATTCTTGGGATGTGGGCTTCACTGGCAAGGCCAGCATTTATTGCCCATCTCTAGTTGCCCTTGAGAAGGTGCTGGTGTTGGGTCTTCTTAAACTATTATAGTCCATGTGGTGAAGGTACCTGAGAATGCTGTTAGGCATGGAGTTCCAGGACTTTGAACCAACGACAATGAAGAAATGGTGATATTTAAATATATATATATTTCTCTCACATGCGTTCAAGACTTCAGAAGAAGGAATTTTCCTCCACACAAGATCAGGTGGCAGGTTGTTCAACCTTGCCCGTCTAAGAGCGAAGTCCAAAGTACGGAAAGTCCTCATCAGGGAACTCCTCTTTGCTGACGATGCTGCATTAACATCTCACACTGAAGAGTGTCTGCAGAGTCTCATTGACAGGATTGCAGCTGCCTGCAATGAATTTGGCCTAACCATCAGCCTCAAGAAAACAAACATCATGGCACAGGACGTCAGAAATGCTCCATCCATCAATATTGGCGACCACGTTCTGGAAGTGGTTCAAGAGTTCACCTACCTAGGCTCAACTATCACCAGTAACCTGTCTCTCGATGCAGAAATCAATAAGCGCATGGGAAAGGCTTCCACTGCTATGTCCAGACTGGCCAAGAGAGTGTGGGAAAATGGCGCACTGACACGGAACACAAAAGTCCAAGTATATCAAGCCTGTGCCCTCAGCACCTTGCTCGACAGCAGCGAGGCCTGGACAATGTATGTCAGCCAAGAGCGACGTCTCAATTCATTCCATCTTCGCTGCCTCCGGAGAATCCTTGGCATCAGGTGGCAGGACCGTATCTCCAACACAGAAGTCCTCGAGGCAGCCAGCATCCCCATCATATACACCCTACGGAGTCAGCGGCGCTTGAGATGGCTTGGCCATGTGAGCCGTATGGAAGATGGAGGGATCTCCAAAGACACATTGTACAGCGAGCTCGCCACTGGTATCAGACCCACCGGCCGTCCATGTCTCCGCTTTAAAGATGTCTGCAAACACGACATGAAGTCCTGTGACATTGATCGCAAGTCGTGGGAGTCAGTTGCCAGCGATCGCCAGAGCTGGCGGACAGCCATAAAGGCGGGGCTAAAGTGTGGCGAGTCGAAGAGACTTAGCAGTTGGCAGGAAAAAAGACAGAAGCGCAAGGAGAGAGCCAACTGTGTAACAGCCCCAACAACCAATTTTATCTGCAGCACCTGTGGAAGAGTCTGCCACTCTAGTATTGGCCTTCATAGCCACTCCAGGCGCTGCTCCACAAACCACTGACCACCTGCAGGTGCTTACCCATTGTCTCTCGAGACAAGGAGGCCAAAGAAGAAGAAGATATAAATCAGAAAGATTGCAGAGCTAGGTGGGCATGAGGGAATATCAGTAACTGCAGTTATCTCATCTCTCCAAGGATGTTAGGAAATGTGAAGCTTTCAAGACTGAGATGAATAGAATTTTGTTGGATAAGGATATCTAGGGATATGGGGCTCAGGCAGGTGAATGGGTTGAAGTGCAGATAAGCTCAGATCTGACTGAATGGCAGAGCAGATCCAAGGAACTGAATGGTCTACTCCGGTTCCTAACGTTCCTACATCATGCACATTAATCACTTTTAACTATGTAAATATCTCAATGCATAAATTTAATAGACTAAGGAGTGGGCAATAATGATTAATTATTAATAGTAATTATTATTAATTCTTTGTAACTACCCTGTTGCTCACTGAGAGTCAAAGAAACAAAGTAGAAAGAATTTGCATTTCTATAGCACTTTTCATGACGTCAGGACATCCCGAAACACTTTACAGCAAATGAAGTACTTTTGAAGTGTAGTCCCTGTTGTAAAGTAGGCAAATACAATATCCAATTAGCACATAGCAAGATCCCGCAAATAGCAATATGATATTGACCAGATAATCTGTCTCTTGCGTTGGAAGAGGGATAAATATTGGTCCAGGACTCCGTGGAGAACCCTCTGCTGTTCTTCGAAAGTGTGTCATGGAGTGTTTTCTGACCACTTGAGCAGGTAGACAAGACCTCAGTTTAACGCCTCATCTGAAAGATGGCAGCAGTCCCTCGGTCAGCTTAGAAAGACTGCTAACAGGAGCACCTTTTAAAATAGTGCCAGCATCAAATATCCCTTGTTCAGGTGTAACATGGGTTAAAGAGAGTTTGACTCTGGGTCACCACACTGGATGCAAGAAACTGGCTTCTGAGACGGAATGCAGAAGGGACAGTGCGTCACCCCGGTAAGGTGAAGCCTCTCAACTCAATCCTTTCCAGGACCTCAAAGCTGTACAATTGTCGACATCCCTCAACCTTCTTGTTCCCTTACAATTGACTTGCCTTTAAAACCCAAGTTTGGACTCCTCTTGTCTTTTGAGCTGTGGTGGTGTCCTGAACTATGGGCCTTCACCCTTCACTAATTTGAAAGCAGAAGCTTTTTGGGGTTCAATTCAGGAACTCCCATCCTCCCACAGCAAAGGGTCACACACAAGTTCTGTTCCAATAGATCACTGTTTCTCTGTGGATCCTCATTGCGTGCTCACCATGCATCTCAGAATACAATCATTTCCACAGCATTCATAAATTATTTTGTCCGATGTGAATCAGACCATTTTTCCCACAAAGAGTAAGTTCCCTGTTGTGCAATCTTAAGGAATCTCCCTTTCTCCCTGCAGACAAATTGCATCATGTATTCCAAAACAACTCCATCAACGAGACCAACGACTTACATTGATATAGTGTCTTTAACGTAGCTTCACAAGAGCGTAATGAAACAAAATATGACACCGAGCCACATAAGGAGATAGTAGGACAGGCAACCAAAAGCTTGGTCAAAGAGGTAGGTTTTAAGGAGAATTTTAAAGGAGGAGAGAGCAGTAGAGAGGCGGAGAGGTTTAGGGAGGGAATTCCACAGCTTGGGAGCCAGGCAGCTGAAGGCACGGCCACCAATGATGGAGCAAAAGGAATGTGCAAGAGTCCAGAATTGGAGAAGTGAGGATATCTCTGAGGATTGTAGAGCTGGAAGAGGTTACAGAGATAAAGGGGGGGGGGGGCAGTGCGAAGCCATGGAGGGACAATGAGCAAGGACAGGATGAGGCTCCTTTAAGTTCACACCCAAGGCCGAATAACTGAATAACACTGAGTATCAAGACTCAAAGATGAATACTGGTCACTCGGGCAAGGTACCAGAGAGGCTGCTTATCATCTCTGGAACCATATTATGGCAAGGAGTCAACATCACCAAAAGAGGAGGGAAAGATTGACAAGAGACAGAGAGGAAGCAAATGTAATGGGACAAATAGCTCATGAGCCAATAGCTTCCAAGTTCAATGGAAATTTGTGTGTCCTTTTACTAAATCAATTTACGATGAAGGTTAAGCTGTCCTTTCAGAATGCAAACATTACACCATTCGGGAACTAATTCTGGAGTGCAATTTGTCAGAACAAAAATTACATTTCTGAGGAGGGTTGAATTAGTTGTTTAATAATGCAAACCTCAGCATCCAATTATGCCTGAAGAAATTGAAAAAGCAATGTGTAATATGATATTTCATGTAGGAATAGGCCAGGTTAGCAGGTATTAGGAGCTTTCTGGGGAAGAAACTAGCAGTGGCCACTCAGTCCAAAGGATCTCAAAGGGAAACCTAAACCAGTGGCCAGAGTCTTGGCAATTCAGAGGCTCTGTGTTGTCTCGCCAGTACCTAGAATTGTGGCTGGATAGTTGTGTCAAGGGCAGTGCATTTCTAACATCATAGTACAAGAAACATGAAGCAGCTTTGGTTCACGAGGCGAACAGATTAACAGTTTCAGTTTCTTTTGAACACAGACCTCAGAACTATCCTGTTTTATTTGGGATACCTTGCCATTAAACAGGATGAACACATCCTGAATTGAATGTGAAGGTAGATTCGGACCCTGAATCAACTCTTTGACCCCATACCTTGTGTGCTCTTCAACAACAATAACGACTTCCATTGATATAGTGTCTTTAGTAAAACGTCCTAAAGTACTTCACAGGAGCATTACCAAACAAAATTTAACACCGAGCCACATTAAGATTTATTAGAAATAAAAATGGAAAGTGTTGGAAATACTCAGCAGGTCAGGCAGCATCTGTGGAGAGAGAAACAGAGTTAACGTTTCAGGTCCGTGACCTTTCATCTGTGACCTTCTACAGATGCTGTCTGGTCGGCTGAGTATTTTCAGCACTTTCTGTTTTTATTTCAGACTTCCAGTATCTGCAGTATTTTGCTTCTATTAAGGAGATGTTAGGACAGGTGAACAAAAGTTTGATCGAAAAGTTAGGTTTTCCAAAAGAAAGACTTGGATTGTTGTTGTGTTTGGAAGTGTTGCTGCAACTGTACAAGGCATTAGTGAGACCGCACCTGGAGTATTGCGTACAGTTTTGGTCCCCTTACTTGAGGAGGGATGTAGTTGCTTTGGAGGCAGTTCAGAGGAGGTTCACTAGATTGATTCCAGAGATGAGGGGCTTGTCTTATGAAGAGAGATTGAGCAGTTTAGGCCTTTACTCTCTAGAGTTCAGAAGAATGAGAGGAGATATAATTGAGGTATATAAGATGATTAAGGGGATTGACAAAGTAGATGTAGAGAGGATGTTTCCTCTTGTGGGGCAATGTAGAATGAGAGGTCATAGATTTAGGACACGAGGTAGCAGATTTAAAACAGAGATGAGGAGAAATTACTTCTCTCAAAGGGTCGTGAGTCTGTGGAATTCACTACCCCAGAGTGCGGTGGATACCGGGACATTGAGTAAATTTAATGAGGAGATAGACAGATTTTTAATTAGTAATGGGTTGAAGGGTTATGGAGAACGGGCAGGAAAGTGGAGTTGAGGCCGAGGTGAGATCAGCCATGATCGTATTGAATGGCGGAGCAGGCTCGAGGGGCTGAATTGCCTACTCCTGCTCCTAGTTCCCATGTGCTTATGTTCTTATATATCACCTTTGACAACCACCGGACATCTCAAAGCGCTTTACAGCCAAGGAAGTACTTTTGAAGTATAGCCACTGTTGTAATTTAGGAAACGCAGCAGCCAATTTGCGCATAGCAAGATCCCACAAACAGCAATGAAATAATGACCAGAAAATCTGTTTTTGCGATGTTGATTGAGGGATAAATATTGGTCAGGACACTGGGGAAACACCCCTGCTCTTCTTCAAATTCGTGCCAGGGGATCTTTTACATCCACCCGAGCAGGCAGATGGGGCCTTGTTTTAACGTCTCATCTGAGAGACGGCATCTCCGACAGTACAGCACTCCCTCAGTACTACACTGGAGTGTCAGCCTTGATTTTTGTGCTCAAACCTTGGGACTTTAACCCGGAATCTTGTGACTCAGAGGCAAGAGTGCTACCAAAGTTTAAAAGAGGAGAGAGAAGTAGAGAGGCACAGAGGGTTAGGCAGGGAATTCCAGAGCTAAAGGCCCAAGCAGCTGAAGGCACAGCAACCAATGAAGGAGCAATTAAAATAGGGGATGCTCAAGAAGCCAGAAATGGAGGAGTGCAGATATTTCAGAGGGTTGCGGGGCTGGAGGAGATTTCAGAGATCGGGAAGGGCGAGGCCAGGGAGGGATTCTAAAAAAAGGAGAATTTTAAAATCAAGTTGCTGCTGGATTGGAGGCCAATGTAGGCCAGCAGGCATGGGTGTGATGGGTAAATGGGACTTGAACTGTTATACACGTTGCTCACTATCTCAACACTAAGTCTTTATCAGGAATGGCTCCTGAACTTTCATTTTTTTCTCACTTATCCATAGCACAATCATAACAGGGTTAGAATTATGATAAAAAAAATGAAGTTTTAATAATGTTCACACAAGCAGGATTTAATAAGGACTCAAGGGTGAAAACCACTAATATTTCACGGTGGATTTAGGTTAAGGTACTTGTCCCTTCAACATTTCAAAATCCATTTCAGACTACAATTTATCAATAAAAGATAGGGAGGTCTGGGCATATTTTTAATAATGCAGAGCTCACATTCAGCACTTGATAAGGGCATTATGCAATAGCAATAATTCATACAGGACTAGGTTTACATATTTGTCCTTGTGTTGTTGCAAAATGAATTTCAGAGTGCAATTTATCAGCAATGCTAAATATAATATTCATTATTGCTTAGGGTTTGTAAAGAGTCAAGCTTGCAGCTCAATTGTTCTCAAGAACATTCTTAAATGTTTATTCTGTGATTGCCTTGATCCATTCTGTGTAGTAAAAATTGATGGATTTTCTAATTGTCTGAATAGAATTACATCTCTCCACTTCATCATTGACTGCAGATCCTGCAATCAGCACATCCCAGCTTTCAGCACTTCTCATGTACTCCTTTCCCTGTTATATCTCCCCACCCTCAAAAGACGCCTCAAAGTCTATCTCTTCAATCAAATAGATTTTTATTTACTTTTATAGCACATTTCACAACCTCAGGACATCCCAAAGTGCTTTGCAACCAATGAAGTACTTTTGAAGTATAGTCACTGTTGCAGCGCTGTGAACATGGCAGCCAATTTGCACACAGCAAGATCCCACAAACAGCAATGCGATGATTACCAAATAATCTGTTTTAGTGATGTTGATTGAGGGATAAATATTGGCCAGGACACCGGGGAGAACTGCTCTGCTCTTCTTCAAAATAGTGCCATGGGACCTTTTACATCCACCTGAGAGGACAGACGGAGCCTCGGTTTAACATCTCATCTGAAAGATAGCACTCCAACAGTGCAGCACTCCCTCAGTACTGCACTGAGAGTGTCAGTGTGGATTTTGTGCTCAAGGTCCTGGATTGGGCTTCAGCTCCAGCTCAATATCTAGTCACAGTCTTTTGGGGACAGTTTACAATATTAAAAGTGCTAAGTGTTTATGTTGCTGTTCCTCTCAATCCTTCGGTTGTGGGATGAATTCTAGAAGCCAAAAGAGGAAAGCACTCCACTGATGGGACACACAGCCATCTAAATCAGAAGGGTTCAGGTGCCTCTCCAGAGACTTCAGATTTCAGCACGTAATCTCGACTGACACTCCCAGTTCTAAGTGCTGCATGGTTGGATGAGACGTTAACCTGAGGCCTCATCTGTCCCCTCGGGTGGGTGTTAAAGATCCTACAGCACTATTGAAAGAAGAGCTGGGGAGTTTCCTGTGTCAATGTCAGAGGGCAATCAGTTTAAAATGATCACTGGAAATGTGAGGCTAAGAGAAATCTCTTAATGATGAGGTTTGTTGCATGGAGTGCTTTACCAAAGGGAATGATCGAAGCAGAGACCATTGTATCGTTCAAGGGAAAATTGGATAAATATTTCAAGGACAGGAAGGACAAGGCTAGGGGGAGACTGTGAGATTAGTTTAGGATTGATCTAGCAAAAAGCTAGCATAATCATAATGGGCCAACTGGCCTCCTTTTGTGCGATAAACCACGATGTTTCCAATCAGCACCACTAAAAATGGATTAACTTGCGATTCATCTCTTGGGATCTTGCTATGCACAATAGGGCTGCAGTGTTCACTCACATGACAGTCACGCCATTTCAAAGAAACTCTCAAAAGCATTTTGAGCTGTACTCCGAAACATGAGAAAGATAATGTGCAAATGAAGTCTTCCGTTCCTTCAATTGTTGGTCCTCTGGGACAAGTGAAGAGTTATGACTTGAGTCGGATGTTAATTTAACATAAAACAAAAGCAAAATACTGCAGATGCTGGGAATCTGAAATAAGAACAGAGAATGCTGGAAATACTCAGTGGATCGGGCAGCATCTGTAGAGAGAGAATCAGAGTTGACATTCAAGTCAATGGCCTTTCATCAGAATTCTTTTATTAATTTAGCATTGTCTATGCACTGGAGTATTTAGATTTGATAGGACTGTGAACTATGGAGATGTCCAGGTCTGTGTTGATGAGGCCAGCATATTCTACTGAGGTCAGGGGGGGCTGGAGTTTGTCATGATTTTGCTTCTTCTGTGAAATGTCACTTTGCTGCTGTTATATTGACTCTGTCATAGAGTCATAGCGTCATACAGCACAGAAACAGGCCCTTCAGCCCATCATGTCTGTGCCAGCCATCCAGCACCTACCTATTCTAATCCCATTTTCCAGCACTTGGTCCATAGCCTTGTATGCTATGACGTTTCAAGTGCTCATCTAAATACTTCTTAAATGTTGTGATGGTTCCTGCCTCTACCACCTCTTCAGGCAGTGTGTTCCAGATTCCAACCACCCTCTGGGTGGAATTTTTTTTCCTCAAATCCCCTCTAAACCTCCTGCCCCTTACCTTAAATCTATGCCCCCTGGTTATTGACCCCTCTGCTAAGGGAAAAAAGTTTCTTCCTATCTAATCCATCAATGCCCTCATAATCTTGTACACCTCAATCATGTCCCCCCTCAGCCTTCTCTGCTCTGAGGAAAACAATCCTAGCCTTTTCAGTCTCTCTTCATAGCTGAAATGCTCCAGCCCAGGCAACATCCTGGTGAATCTCCTCTGCACCCTCTCCAGTGCAATCACATCCTTCCTATAGTGTGGTGCCCAGAACTGTACACAGTACTCCAGCTGTGACCTAACTAGCATTTTATACAGCTCCATCGTAACCTCCCTGCTCTTATATTCTATGCCTCGGCTAATAAAGGCAAGTATCCCATATGCCTTCCTAACCACCTTATCTACCTGTGCTGCTGCCTTCAGTGATCTATGGACAAGTACACCAAGATCCCCCTGACCTTCTGTACTTCCTAGGATCCTACCTTCCATTGTATATTCCCTTGCCTTGTTAGTCCTCCCAAAATGCATCACCTCACACTTCTCAGGATTAAATTCCATTTGCCACTGCTCCGCCCATCTTACCAGCCCATCTATATCGCCCTGTAATCTAAGGCTTTCCTCCTCACTATTTACAACACGGCAGCGAGGCCTGGACAACATACGTCAGCCAAGAGCGACATCTCAATTCATTCCATCTTCGCTGCCTCCGGAGAATACTTGGCATCAGATGGCAGGACCGTATCTCCAACACAGAAGTCCTCAAGGCGGCCCACATCCCCAGCATATACACCCTACTAAGCCAGTGGCGCCTGAGATGGCTTGGCCATGTGAGCCGCATGGAAGATGGAGGGATCCCCAAGGACACATTGTACAGCGAGCTCGTCACTGGTACCAGACTCACCGGCCGTCCATGGCTGCGCTTTAAAGACGTCTGCAAACGCAACACGAAGTCCTGTGACATTGATCACAAGTCGTGGGAGTCAGTTGCCAACGATCGCCAGAGCTGGCGGGCAGCCATAAAGGCGGGGCTAAAGTGTGGCGAGTCGAAGAGACTTAGCAGTTGGCAGGAAAAAAGACAGAAGCGCAAGGAGAAAGCCAACTGTGTAACAGCCCCGACAACCAATTTTATCTGCAGCACCTGTGGAAAAGTCTGTCACTCTAGAATTGGCCTTTATAGCCACTCCAGGCGCTGCTGCACAAACCACTGACCACCTCCAGGCGCTTACCCATTGTCTCTCGAGACAAGGAGGCCAAAGAAGAAAAAAGAAGATTTACAACACCACCAACTTTCGTGTCATCCGCGAACTTACTGATCATACCTCCTATATTCACGTCTAAATCATTAATGTAGACTACAAACAGCAAGGGTCCCAGCACTGATCCCTGCGGTACCCCACTGGTTCAAGGCTTCCACTCGCAGAAACAACCCTCGACCATCACCCTCAGCCTCCTGCCACTAAGACAATTTTGGATCCAATTTGCCAAATTGCCCAGGATCCCATGGGCTCTTACCTTCTTAACCAATCTCCCATGTGGGGCCTTATCAAAAGCCTTAGTGAAGTCCATGTAGACTACATCACCTGCTTTACCCTGATCTACACATCTAGTCACCTACTCAAAAAATTCAATCAAGTTAGTTAGACACGATCTCTCCCTCAGTACGGGAGTTAATTAGGGAGATGTGAAACCACAAAGTTCAAGTGGATTTGCTTTTGCCATCAAAAATATCTCCTGATTCAGTAAATGTTCACAGTCCTGTTATTCAGCTCTGCCCGATGTCACAGCCATGGCAAAAGAGGACGGCATTTCTGCAAACCTCCCAATTTCTGTAGCACTGTGTGTGTGGTGGGGGCGGAGGAGTGTTTATGTCTTTGTTATGTTGTAAACGCCACTTTTAACCATGTGTATCGATCTGAGTGGAGGAAAGCGGGAGCTGGAAATATGGTGCAGAAACTATTTGAATGCTTCATTTCGTACTAATTGCTGACTGAAAATAAACACAACGGCACGATTTGATTGTGTAGTTTTGTGACTTCCTCATTGCTGCTGTTTGGAATCTTTGCAGGTCTGAATTTTTTTAAATTCATTCATGGGATGTGGGCGTCGCTGGCCAGGCCAGCATTTATTGTCCATCCCTAATTGCACTTGAGAAGGTGGTGGTGAGCTGCCTTCTTGAACCGCTGCAGTCCATGTGGGGTAGGTTTACCCACAGTGCTGTTAGGAAAGGAGTTCCAGGATTTTGACCCAGCGACAGTGAAGGAACGGCGATATAGTTCCAAGTCAGGATGGTGTGTGACTTGAAGGGGAACTAATGAATGGAACGAGATTTTAATTGGTTTTCAGTTCGTCAACGGGATAATTGAGGCAATCAGAATGGATCGTGTAACAGATCGTGTAACCTGCGCCAATCACAATGTTTCACTGTATGGATGTGCAGTGTCTTTGAGATGCCATTTGAAATGTCTGAGACATTTGGAAAGGATGACATAAGGTTCACTAGATTCTTAATTATATCAGCATTTTATGGGTTGTTTGTGGAACATTATTTTTACTGAAATACTTTTTCCCAGATATGTAACTTTACTAATAGCAGTGTTCATGTCTTCATACCCTATTAATTCGTACATCAGTCAGTTCCAACTTTGGACAACTTCAGGACACTACTTAAACCCGTCACTTGATCTAAACACACCAGCAAGCTTTTCACGATGCGTTGCTCCACAGCCTGTATTCATGCAGTGATTTTAACATAGAAGAGGAAAAAGATTGGGGTCAGGAGCTGGTTCTTTTCTCAGAGAATAGTGAGCCAGTGGAACAGAGTCCCGGCTCGTGCGATGAACTCCAATTTGCAGAATTCCTTTAGCGAGAGCTGGACCTGTTTCTGCCTGGAGTGGAGACTACCTCATACAAAAGGTAGACACCATTTAATCAGGGCCAGAGTGGTCTCCTGGGCTAAGTTTCATCGCCTAAAGGGGTTGGAGAGAGATTTTCCAGATTTCTTTCCCTTGGCAGGGCACAGGTTGTCAATGGGTTTGAAGAAAGTGCTGGAGAAGTAAAGCTGTATGTTGTCAGTATACATTTTGAAGCTGACATTGTGCCAACAATGTCACTAAGAGACAACGTGTAGGTGAGGAACAGGATGGCACCAGGAATAGATCCTTGGAGTACAGGGGTGGGAAAGAAGCCATTGTAAAAGGTGTGTTGGCTACAGTGGGATTCAGTGATGTATCATGCAATCACAGACCCATGAAGCTGGATAAAGGTAATAACGTAGAACAATACAGCACGGTGAGCTGTGTCCAGAGAGATCAAGCAGTACAAGGAGGCACAACGCACTGTAGCCACAGGGGATGTCAGCTGTGACATTCTGCACTGCTGATTAGCGTTATTCTGTGCCCCACTCGTTGCTCAGGTACATGTGAGGTTGGAGAGACTAAGGTCAGACTGACCTGTCAATCTATCATATTAAAATGGAATGGCCTGACTCCCTTTGGCAGTGAATGGTTGAGATGTGTTTGCTTAGAGAGTGAGGGCAGGCTGTCTGATGGGGATAGTTGATGATCAACCTTCATTCGTCCTGGAAAATCTGATCAAGATTGAGGATCATTGCACAAACTGAGCAATTTTGCAAAGTATATTGATAAGTAAATATCCAGTGATGCAATCCCAATGAATTGAGATGTTTTAAATAAGTGAGGTTGAATATATCAGCTTGGTTAGATAATGGATGTTGGGCCTATTCTAATGAATTAATAATCAGATTGGTTCATAGCACTAAAATGACACTTTATTTTCATTCACTTTCTTTTCAAATTATTTTTCTCTTTCAATTTACTCTTCCCTCTTGTGTCCTGTTGTGCAGCAGCTCCCCAGCACTGGCCTGATTATACTCAATGCTTGAGCTGAGGGAAACCCTTATTTAAAGAGGAGCAGGTGTGTCCTCCACCAATATTTATCCCTCAACCCTCATCATTAAAAAAAAAGCAAAATACTGCAGATGCTGGAAATCTGAAATTAAAAAAGAAAATGGTTGAAATGCTCAGCAGCTCTGGCAACATCTGCGGAGAGAGAAACAGAGTTAACTCAGGGCAATGACCTTTCATCAGAACTGATAAAAGGTCAACGACCTGAAACACTAACTCTGTTTCTGTCCCCACAGATGCCGTCTGACTCACCAAAAAAAGCTTATTATGTCCTTGTCACATGGTGTTTTGTTGTGATCTTGCTGTGTATAAATTGGCTGCCACCTTTCCAACATTACAACTGACTGCATTTCAAAAAAGCAGTATTTCATTGGCTATAAAGCGCTTTAGGACATCCTGAGGTCCATGAAAGGTGCTATATAAATGCAAATCCTTTCTTTCAGCATGAACTGCTTCCTATTGGGTTTATGAGGTTGAAATGTAGCTGGTGAAATAACAATACCTTCACAGCCTATTACAATGATAAGGGCATTTCAAAACAGTAATTTCACAGAGGCAAAGGTCTCAGTTTTATCCCCTTACGCCCCCACCTCAATGAGTTTCGCGCTCGGCAAGACATTGAGCTCTTCTTCCGTCGCCTCCACCTCCAGGCTCACTTCTTTGACCAGGAGTCCTCCCCCCGACCAGCAGACCCATTCACCCGCCTCCAGCATTCTCCCTCTACCTGGACCCCTCCCCCTGGCCTCTTACCCGCTCTTGATCTTTTCATTGAAAACTGTCGGCGAGACATTGGTCATCTCAATTTCTCTGCCCCCCTCACTCACTCTAACCTGCCCCCCTCTGAACTTGAGGCACTCCGTTCTCTCAGGTCTAACCCCGACATGGTCATCAAACCTGCAGACAAGGGTGGTGCTGTTGTTGTATGGCGCACCAACCTCTACCTTGCAGAGGCTCAGCGCCAACTCTCAGACACTTCTTCCTACTTCCCCCGGACCATGACCCCACCACCGAACATCAAGCTACTGTCCACAGGACTGTCACTGACCTCATCTCCTCTGGAGATCTTCCCTTTACAGCTTCCAACCTCATAGTCCCGCAACCCCGGACAGCCCGCTTCTACCTCCTTCCTAAAATCCACAAACAGGACTGTCCCGGCAGACCCATTGTGTCAGCCTGTTCCTGCCCCACTGAACTTATTTCTTCCTATCTTGACTCTATCTTTTCTCCGCTGGTCCAGTTTCTTACCACCTACATCGGTGACTCTTCTGACGCCCTACGTCATTTTGACAATTTCCAGTTTCCTGGCCCCAACCACCTCCTCTTCACTATGGACGTCCAATCGCTCTACACCTCCATCCCCCACCAGGACGGTTTGAGGGCTCTCCGCTTCTTCCTGGAACAGAGGCCCAACCAGTCCCCATCCACCACCACCCTCCTCCGCCTGGCTGAACTTATTCTCACATTGAACAACTTCTCCTTCAACTCCACTCACTTCCTTCAAGTAAAAGGTGTTGCTATAGGTACCCGCATGGGTCCTAGTTATGCCTGTCTTTTTGTGGGATATGTCGAAAATTCCTTGTTGCAGTCCTACTCAGGCCCCCTCCCCCAACTCTTTTTCCGGTACATTGATGACTGTATCGGTGCCGTTTCCTGCTCCCGCCCCGAACCGGAAAACTTTATCAACTTTGCTTCTAATTTCCACCCTTCTCTCACCTTTACATGGTCCATCTCCGACACTTCCCTTCCCTTCCTCGACTTCTCTGTCTCCATCTCTGGGGACAGGCTGTCTACTAATATCCATTATAAGCCCACTGACTCTCACAGCAACCTCGACTACATTTCTTCACACCCTGCCTCCTGTAAGGACTCCATTCCATTCTCCCAGTTTCTCCGTCTCCGACGCATCTGCTCTGATGATGCTACCTTCCATGACAGCGCTTCTGATATGACCTCCTTTTTCCTCAACCGAGGATTCTCCCCCACTATGGTTGACAGGGCCCTCAACCGTGTCCAGCCCATTTCCCGCACCTCTACCCTCACCCCTTCCCCTCCCACCCAGAACCGCGACAGGGTTCCCCTTGTCCTCACTTTCCACCCCATCAGCCTCCATATCCAAAGGATCATCCTCCGCCATTTCCGCCACCTCCAGCGTGATGCGACTACCAAACGCACCTTCCCTTCCCTTCCCCTGTCAGCATTCCGAAGGGATCGTTCCCTCCGCGGCACCCTGATCCACTCCTCCATTACCACCACCACCTCGTCCCCGTCCCATGGCACCTTCCCCTGCAATCACAGGAGGTGTAATACCTGCCCATTTACCTCCTCTCTCCTCACTATCCCAGGCCCCAAACACTCCTTTCAGGTGAAGCAGCGATTTACTTGTATTTCTTTCAATGTAGTATACTGTATTCACTGCTCACAATGTGGTCTCCTCTACATTGGGGAGACCAAGCGCAGACTGGGTGACCGCTTTGCGGAACACCTCCGCTCAGTCCGAAAGCATGACCCGAGCTTCCGGTTGCTTGCCATTTCAACACTCCCCCTTGCTCTCATGCTCACATCTCTGTCCTGGGATTGCTGCAGCGTTCCAGTGAACATCAACGCAAGCTCGAGGAATAGCATCTCATTTACCGATTAGGCACACTACAGCCTGCCGGACTGAACATTGAGTTCAATCATTTCAGAGCATGACTGGGCTCCCCCCCCCTCCCCCATATTACTTTTACTTTTAGTTATTTTTTCTTTTTATATCTTTTTTTGTGTTTATTTTATTTAATTTCATCTTAGTTTGTTCAGTTTGCTTACCCACTGTTCTTTTTCATGTTTGTATTTGCGGCTGTTCAATCTTCAGTCCGTTAACACCCTATCTGTACTAATGCTTTGACTTTCAACACACCATTAACATATTGTTTGCCTTTGCTCCATGACCTTCTGGTCAGCTATTCTGTGACCTTGTCCTATCTACACCTTCTCCTTTGTTATCTCTTGCCCCACCCCCGCTTTACTTGCTTATAACCTTTCACATTTCTAATATTTGCCAGTTCTGATGAAAGGTCACTGACCTGAAACGTTAACTCTACTTCTCTCTCCACAGATGCTGACAGACCTGCTGAGTATTTCCAGCATTTCTTGTTTTTAATTTCACAGAGGCAGTTGGTACAAAAGCCTCTTGGCTATAAGCAGAGCTACATCAGTGACAATCACAATTGTACATCGGCTCGTTTCGCAAGGCAAAGGTCTGCACTTGCCAGCAGTATTTGTAGCTTTCAGGTGACAAAAGTACAGATCCTCACTTTGGATTTCATGCAAGAGGCATAGGAGCAAACTGCTCGAGGTCCAACAGCAGAGGCTAGTCTGTATCAGAGAAAGGAGTTGAACAATTTGTCTTGCGTGTGGTTTAGCCACGACAGTCTTTAGCTTTCAGCTTAAGAATCTCAAATAGGCAACCGATGGTTCATTTGCTGTGGTTAGTCTAACAAAGCATCTCCTTTAACAAAGCAGTCATATCTATAGCTCTGAGCCTGCAGTCTGCAGCGAGAGAGAGGAAGCACTACTTTTGATTGCTGTACCTGCATCTTTCATTCCTTTTTTACATTTCGCCTGTGGTTCTTTGAGATCTGACTGAAACAATCAAATACATTCAAGGTTCTTATTAGTTGCAGCTGAAAGTAAGACAAGCATCGTTCCAAGGGAATGGGTATTTGACCTTTGACCCTGTGAAGCCCCAGGCCCTACAGGCCAATGCTTGGTGCAGTTCGTAGATCACCTTCATGTGGTTCCCTCATTAGTTGCTACTTTGATCACTTGAAGATTCATGCAGGATCAAAAAGCTTCAATTTCTGCAGTATGCAATCTGTCACCACATTTCCTGCCTCAATAATGTCACTCAGTCGATGCATCGTGGGCCTAAGATCATAAAAGCAGTGAATGTTAATTTGTATATTTCCTCACATCCGGATTACATGTCAACAAGTACAAAAATGTACATACTGGGTCATGAACCTGGATTTGTCCCTAACCTTCCCAGTTACAGGTTTTTTTGGAATTATAAGCCTGGTGTCTACATTTCATTCTCCAAGTTGCTCCCCACATCTCCTGAAGGTGCTGATGGCCACTGGATTGTGTCGAACTCAGGAGATGTATTCATCACTTTTCAGCAACGCACTAGTGCAAAGTTTGTGTAGCACCATTCCACTGCTACAGTTCCAATGCCCTGTTCGTATTGCTCCACCACTGGTGACCATGCCTGGGCCCCAAGCTCTGGAATCCTTCCATAAACCTTGCCACCTCTCTACCTCTCTCTCTTCCTTTAAAATCTGCCTCCTTTCACCAAGCTGTTTGTCATGTGTCCTAATATCCACGTTACAACCAGGTGAGGAAGGTGTCTAGGGGTCCCTCTCAGTCTTCACCTGGTCTTACCGTAACAGGTTTTAATTTTTAAACACACCATGTTTTTAGCTGCCCCTTGGTGAATCCTTGTTCACTGTTTTCCAATTATAAGGCAAAGAAACCAGCACAAACAGGCTTTCTTAGGTTTAAAGAAGAAAATTTGAAATTTATTAAACTTGAACTTAAACTCTAATTCGGTTGACGCCTACGGGTACACGACACACCAAGCATACGCGATACACACATGCAAATAGAGACAGAAAAGAGCAGAAGAAAAATAAAGTGAGAAAGTTTGAGACAATATCTGAAGAGTTTTTGTTACGGTTCTTCGAGCTCACTGTAGAGTCCTTGATTATAGGTAGATCTTGCTTTTCGTTGGGGCCCAGTATTCTTCGAAAACCTTGTTCACTGTGGGAGACTCTTCTCTCTTGGGGTTCATGTGTCTTCAGTGGATTCAGAGGCTTGTGAGAAAGAAATGGGAGCAGACAGGAGAGAGATCTTCTCAGTCCAGGAGCAAACAGTCTTTCTCAGTTCAAACTCTCTGTTGCCAGTTCAAAAGAAAACCCTGGAACAGACAGTTAGTCATGTGATCAGCTGGTCTAATCAGTCCTGGCCCTCCTGTACCCTCCTTAGCAGGCCCTGGAATGCATTTCCTTATCTTCGATGTCTGGTTAGTATGTAAATGTTTTTTTCCAGCCATGGCTGATCTGTTTAACAAGACATTTCCTCACTCCAACAACAGTTAAACAATCAATGTTCATGACAAAATTGATGTGCCTCATTCTTGGCAGGTGGGGGCCTAGCATGACACCCTTTATGTGGCTTGGTGCCAAATTCTGTTTGATAACGCTCCTGTGAAGTGCTTTGGGAAGTTTCACTATGTTAAAGGTGCTATATAAATCCAAGTTGTTGTTGTTGCAGAATAAATTGAAAGAGTTTGCAAGTCATGAGTTATTGTTAGTTTCTCTTTTCTCCTACCATCGTCAAATAGAGAGTAGCAGTCAATGGATGTTTTTTGGACTGAAGGAAGGTTTGTAGTGGAGTTCCCCAAGGGTCGGTGTTAGGAACCTTGCTGTTCCTGATACATATTAATGACCTGGACTTTGGTGCACAGGGCACAATTTCAAAATTTGTGCATGGTACAAAACTTGGAAATATTGTGAACTGTGAGGAGGATAGTGTAGAACTTCAAAAAGACATAGACAGGACAGACAAATGGCAGATGAAATTAAATGCTGAGAAATGTTTCATTTTGGTAGGAAGAATACGCAGAGACAATATAAAATAAAGGGTGCAATTCTAAAGGGGGTGCAGAAGCAGAGGGACCTGTGGGTATATGTACATAAATTATTGAAGGTGGCAGGACAGGTTGAGAGAGCGGTTAATAAAGCATACAGTATCCTGGGCTTTATTAATAGGGACATAGAATACAAGAGCAAGGAAGTTATGTTGAACTTGTGTAGAACACTGGTTCAGTCTCAACTGGAGTATTGTGTCCAGTTCTGGACATTGGAGAGGGTGCAGAAAAGGTTCATGAGAATGGTTCTAGGGATGAGGAACTTCAGTTATTTGGATAGATTGGAGAAGTTGGGACTGTTTTCCTTGGAGGAGAGAAGGTTGTGAGGAGATTTGATAGAGGTATCCAAAATCATGAGGGGCCTGGACAGAGTAGACAAAGAGAAACTGTGACACTCGTGAAAGGATCAAGAACAAGAGGGCACAGCTTTAAGATAATTGGCAAAAGAAGCAATAGCTACTTGAGGAAAAACTTGTTCACGCAGCGAGTGGTTCGGATCTGGAATGCACTGCCTGAGAGTATGGTGGAGGCAGGTTCAATCGAGGCATTCAAGGTGGAATTGTATTCTCTGAAAAGGAAGAATGTGCAGGAACACAGGGAGAAGGCCAAGGAGTGGCTCTAAGTAAACTGCCATTTCAAGGAGCCAGCACAGACACAACAGGCCAAATGGCCTCTTTCTGTGCCGTATCAATTTTGTGATTCTGTGAATTATTAAAACCCAAATTTGGCATCACCTAAACACAACTTCTCAACCCATCACAACTTCTTTCTCAGTCTTTTCAACCTTGATCTTTCACCCAGGCTGAACACAATGAAAAATCTAAATATCATTTTTGAATGCAGGATATTTAATATGGAGTGCTCTTTAAGTGCGTAAGCTGCATAAAATTGGTCATAAATCTTCAGTCACAGTCAACTGTATCAGTGTACATCTGACAGTGCACAATAAACACACAGATAGGATGCTCCATTATGTAATCGGATTGATAGCTGTCAAATATTGATCTTTTTTATGTCCGCCCGTGCCTGACCTCTGCTGTTATTCTTCATCCCTTGAAATACTGCTCTCCTTCACTGAATTACTGATGACTTTTTCACTTTGCACATTGATTGGAATTCGACCTCCTGTGACTCTGAGAGCTCACCAGCACCTTGCCTGCGAGACAGCTGAATGAAGTGTGACAAATCTCTATTTAGGATCACTAGATTCGCTGTCAAAGCAGAATACACAATTAGAATTCCCCACCAAGCTTGTTCCAGACGCTGGCAAGATTAGCGACCCATCACTGTCTGAAACATTCTCCGATCAATGGCACGTGCAGGGAATCAATAGGATCCTGTGTGTAATTTTGCTCTCATTTTTTTCTCTCACTCTGGATATTGTGACCCTTTTCAATATATTTTTTTCTTAATCGCTGCCTGTGTTGTTAGTGACCAAATAACGGTAAGCACACAGTCCCAGAACTGTCAACGAGGTGATGTTTTAATGCGTCCATAATGAATATGACTGTTCAATTTATGGATGCTGATGTGTATCATTGAGCTCTTTTACACGTCACTGATCCTTGAAAGGTTACACAGAATTAAATCGGAATCATTGAATGACTGGGACATAGAAACATTACAGCCCTGTAGCACTTCCAACACGAGAGAATATTAGCCACCAGAAAATGGAGGTAAGTTTGTCCGAGAACCAATTGCTGCCTGGAACAGAAGAACCAACAAAGGCTTCTGTCTGCTTCAATCCAACCAAAACCCTTTGAACTCAGCACCAAAATAGGCATCCACCCAAATCTGCTACCATGACAACCATAACATCCTTAGCGTCAACTTAAACACAGTGCATTGGTCCCATTGCACTATTCCGAAGAAGAGCAGGGGAGTCTGAACCAAATTGCTGAAAGCAAAACTACAATATATCATTCCTGCTTCACTAAAGTGTTCCATGGGATCCTTATTAACATTCTTTGAGCATGCAGTACAAGGTCACTGCTTGGAATTCCAACACACTATGGCAACAGCACAAGTCTCAATTGTAACTGAGCCATACAGATTTGGAAAGTCCCAAATCCAATCACCTAACAACCAAGCTATTGGGAGAGAGCATCACCATTAGAAAAGTAAATTAGGGCGGCACAGTGGCGCAGTGGTTAGCACCGCAGCCTCACAGCTCCAGCGACCCGGGTTCAAGTCTGGGTACTGCCTGTGTGGAGTTTGCAAGTTCTCCCTGTGTCTGCGTGGGTTTCCTACGGGTGCTCCGGTTTCCTCCCACATGCCAAAGACTTGCTGGTTGATAGGTTAATTGACCATTATAAATTGCCCCTAGTATAGGTAAGTGGTAGGGAAATATAGGGACAGGTGGGGATGTGATAGGAATATGGAATTAGTGTAGGATTAGTATAAATGGGTGGTTGATGGTTGGCACAGACTCGGTGGCATGAAGGGCCTGTTTCAGTGCTGTATCTCTAAAAGATCAAGAGACTCAGTGGAATTCTTGGGATTCACCTGTTGATTCCTTTTACTATCAGCTGTGGCTCAATGGGTAACACTCTTGCCTCTGAATTGGAAGGCTGTGGGTCCAGGTCTGACTCTATGAACTTGAGCACAAAAATCAAAGCTGACACTCACAGTGCAGTACCGAGGGAGTGCTGCACAGTTGGCCGTGCTGTCATTTGGTTGATATGTTAAACCAAGCCCCTATCTGCCCTCTCAGGTGGACATAAAAGATCCCATGGCTCCATTTTGAAGAAGAGCAGAGGAGTTCTCCCCGGTGTCCTGGCTTATAGTTATCTCTCAATCAACATCACAAAAATAGGTTATCTGGTCATTATCACATTGCTATTTGTTGGATCTTGCTGTGCACAAATTGGCTGCTGTATTTCCTACAACAGTGACTACACTTCAAAAGTATGTCATTGGCTGTAAAGTGCTTCGGGACATCCAATGGCTGTGAAAGGTGCTATATAAATACAAGTCTCTATTTTATCATATGGTCCTTCATAATTGGTAGTGTGAAGCTTTATTTTAATGTGATCACAGAAGGCAGGAAAAGCAATTAAGCAGAAGCCAGCCATGAGTATAAAGATGGGTGCTGTGCTATGGGACATCCAATTACTATTGTAACATCATGAGTTTGATTTGGAGGGTGTCATACTAGGCCCTCACCTGCCAAGAATGAGGTACATTAATTTTGTTATGAATATTGATTTAAAACTGTTACTGGAGTGAAGAAAGGACTTGTTAAACAGATCAGCTGTGGCTGAAAAAGACATTTGCAAACTAACAGAGGTTGGAAGGACAAAGGACCATTCCCTGACACATTCAACCCACAATGGGCCTTGATCAGCAGGTATTATGTGTAAGAGGAGCATTCTAGAGACTGCTAAGGTGATACAATCCAAGACGTGGTCAGACCAGTTAGTCACATGACTAACCTGCTTGGCAACCTGAATTGTACAAACAGTTTGAAGTGAGAGTATCTGTTTGCTCCTGGACTGAGAAAATCTCTCCTGTCTGTTCCCATCTCTTTCTCACGGAACTCCAAATCCACTGAAGACACATGAACTCCAAGAGAGAAAAGTCTCCTACAGCGAACAAGATTTAAGAAGAATACTGGGCCCCAACAAAAAGCAAGATCTACCTACAATCAAGGACTCTACAGTGAGCTCAAAGAACTGTAACAAAACTCTTCAGATATTGCCTCAAACTTTTCCACTTTATTTTCCTTCTGCTCTTTTCTGTCTCTATTTGCATGTGTGTATCGCATATGCATGCTAGCCTGGGTGCATCGTGTATCCGTAGGTTTTTTTTAATTCATCCATGGGATGTGGGCGACGCTGACCAGCATTTATTGCCCATCCCCAATTGCCCTTGAGAAGGTGGTGGTGAGCTGCCTTCTAGAACCGCTGCAGTCCATTTGGGGTAGGTACACCCACAGTGCTATATTCGGTGAAGTTTATATTTGAGGTGAAGTTTAATAAATTTCAACTTTTCTTCTTTAAACCTAAGAAAGCCTGTTTGTGCTGGTTTCTTTGCCTTATACTTGGAAAGCGGTGAACAAGGATTCACCAAGGGGGAGCTAAAAATACGGTGTGTTTAAAATTAAACCATGTTACGGTAAGACAAGGTGAAGGCTGAGAGGGACCCCTAGACACCTTTCTCACCTGTTCATAACAGGGGGCTCAAAAATAATAATTGGTTCTGGAATGCTGCACTTTTGGAACAGAATGATGTAACTGTCTAATTGCTCATGGGAAACAACCTCAAAATTTCCTTCTGCTCTGCTGGGATGCAACTCTTTTGCATCCTCCTTACCTCAGCAAGTTAACATCCGGAGCACTTAAAGTAGCCAGAAGCACTGCACAAAGAACAGCCAGTCGCTATGCAAATGACTACTGGCAACACCTATGCAGTTGTATTCAGCTGGCCTCTGACACCGGAAACATCAGAGGAATGTATGATGGCATTAGGAGAGCTTTTGGGCCAACCATCAAGAAGATCGCCCCACTCAAGTCTAAATCAGGGGACACAATCACTGACCAACACAAGCAAATGGAACGCTGGGTGGAACACTACCTAGAACTGTACTCCAGGGAGAATGTTGTCACGGAGACCGCCCTCAATGCAGCCCAGTCTCTGCCAGTCATGGATGAGCTGGACGTACAGTCAACAAAATCGGAATTCAGTGATGCCATTGATTCTCTAGCCAGTGGAAAAGCCCCTGGGAAGGACGGCATTACCCCTGAAATAATCAAGAGTGCCAAGCCTGCTATACTCTCAGCACTCCATGAACTGCTTTGCCTGTGCTGGGACGAGGGAGCAGTACCACAGGACATGCGCGATGCCAATATCATATAAAAACAAGGGTGACAGCGGTGACTGCAGCAACTACCATGGAATCTCCCTGCTCAGCATAGTGGGGAAAGTCTTTGCTCGAGTCGCTTTAAACAGACTCCAGAAGCTGGCTGAGCGTGTCTATCCTGAGGCACAGTGTGGCTTCCGAGCAGAGAGATCCACCATTGACATGCTGTTCTCCCTTCGCCAGCTACAGGAGAAATGCCGCGAACAACAGATGCCCCTCTACGTTGCTTTCATAGATCTCACCAAAGCCTTTGACCTCGTCAGCAGACGTGGTCTCTTCAGTCTACTAGCAAAGATCGGATGTGCACCAAAGCTACTAAGTATCATCACCTCATTCCATGACAATATGAAAGGCACAATTCAGCATAGCGGCACCTCATCAGACCCCTTTCCAATCCTGAATGGCGTGAAACAGGGCTGTGTTCCCCCACCTACACTATTTGGGATCTTCTTCTCCCTGCTGCTTTCACATGCATTCAAGTCTTCAGAAGAAGGAATTTTCCTCCACACAAGATCAAGTGGCAGATTGTTTAACCTTGCCCATCTAAAAGCGAAGACCAAAGTACGGAAAGACCTCATCAGGGAACTCCTCTTTGCTGACGATGCTGCTTTAACATCCCACACAGAAGAGTGTCTGCAGAGACTCATCGACAGGATTGCGGCTGCCTGCAATGAATTTGGCCTAACCATCAGCCTCAAGACAACAAACATCATGGGACAGGATGTCAGAAATGCTCCATCCATCAATCTCAGTGACCACGTTCTGGAAGTGGTTCAAGAGTTCACCTACCTAGGCTCAACTATCACCAGTAACCTGTCTCTCGATGCAGAAATCAACAAGCGCATGGGAAAGGCTTCCACCGCTATGTCCAGACTGGACAAGAGGGTGTGGGAAAATGGTGCACTGACACGGAACACAAAAGTCCGAGTGTATGAAGTCTGTGTCCTCAGTACCTTGCTCTATGGCAGCGAGGCCTGGACAACGTATGTCAGCCAAGAGTGACGTCTCAATTCATTCCATCTTAGCTGCCTCCGGAGAATCCTTGGCATCAGGTGGCAGGACCATATCTCCAACACAGAAGTCCTCAAGGCAGCCAACAGCCCCATCATATACACCCTACTGAGTCAGCGGCGCTTGAGATGGCTTGGCCATGTGAGCCGCATGGAAGATGGCAGGATCCCCAAGGACACATTGTCCGGTGAGCTCGTCACTGGTATCAGACCCACCGGCCGTCCATGTCTCCGCTTTAAAGATGTCTGCAAACGCGACATGAAGTCCTGTGACATTGATCACAAGTCATGGGAGTCAGTTGCCAGTGATTGCCAGAGCTGGCGGACAGCCATAAAGGCAGGGCTAAAGTGTGGCGAGTCGAAGAGACTTAGCTGTTGCCAGGAAAAAAAACAGAAGCGCAAGGAGAGAGCCAACTGTGTAACAGCCCCGGCAACCAATTATATTTGCAACGCCTGTGGAAGAGCCTGTCACTAGAATTGGCCTTTATAGCCACTCCAGGCGTTGCTTCACAAACCACTGACCACCTCCAGGTGCTTACCCATTGCCTCTCGAGACAAGGAGGCCAAAGATAGACACCCACCTCTTCAGAGAATGCTGGGTTTCTTCAAATCTAACAACAACATTTTGCTTTTATATAGTGCCCTTAACATCGTAAAATGTCCCGAGGCACTTCACAGGTGCATTATCCACCAAAGATTTGACATCGAGCCACATAAGGGGATATAATTTCAGGTGACCTAAATATCGAAACATGTAGATTTTAAAGAGCATCTTAAAGGAAGATAGTGAGGTAGCGAGGTGGAGAGGTTTAGCAAGGGAATTCCTGAGCTTAGGGCCTCGGCAGTTGAAGGCACGGCTGTCAGTGGTGGACTGATTAAAATCAAGGATGTGCCAAGAGGCCAAATTAGAGGCCAAGGGAGGGGCTTTCCATTCGCGTCAACTTTACAACCACATTGGCACCTCATGCATTCCTTAAAGTATTCATATGCACAATTCGAAGTAAGAGACAATCACTTCGTTATTAAGAAGTTATATCTGATGTATAATTCTTTTCTCTGCAACATGCTATGCATTTTAGTGAATAATGACATTGGGAGAGGTCACTTGCATGCAAGGACAGCTAGATGAAAGGTCATCACAGGCAGCCAGTCTTTGCGTCTGATTGGGTGATGGTGCAACACCATTTATGACTCCCTCAATAAATATCAATGTTTGCAAAAAATATATAATTAAGAGTGATGTAAGGTCCTGGAGAAGTGGAGGCCATTATGCAGCAAGATTTTTAAATTACTGATTGTTGTATATTATTTAAGTAAAAACTTTAGGGATCACCTAACAAAAATGACCTGACAAATGAAACAGTTTTGTTTCTAGAACAATGTCTTAATTAGCAAATTTGCACTTTAACTACATTCAATGTTTTAAAGGTAACGACCCTGACTAACCCTTGTAGTTCTCTTCCTCATATATGGAGTTCCGAATGATCTGACATTAACTGACGTGCTGTCAAAGTCAAGAATAAGCATCAAATGGAAATAGATATAAATATATGGCAAGATCTCTTGACTATTAACATTAACAAGGCAATGTGTAGGGGCTAATTATATTGCTGAATGATTTGATTTTCTGCAGACAGGGGAATGGCCAGTGGCACTCTGCTATTTAACTGAAGGTTGTGGGTTCGAGATTCACTCCAGAGACTCGAGAACATAATCTAGTCGGACATTGCCAGTGAAGTCTGGAGGGAAGGTCTGTCAGACATGCCGTCTTTGGGATGAGACGTTAAACCTCGTCTCACCTCTCAGGTGGAAGTAAAAGATTCCATGGCAGTATTTGGAAGAAGAGCAGGGGAGTTCTCCCTGATGTCCTGGCCAATATTTATCACTCAACCAACACATATTTTCTGGTCATTATCACATTGCTGTTTGTGGGAGCTTGCTGTGCACAAATTAGCTGTTGCGTTTCCTACATTACAACAGTGACTACACGTCAAAAAGTACTTAATTGGCTGTAAAGCGCTTTGGGCCATCTGGAAGTCATGAAAGGTGCTATGTAAATGTAAGGCCTCCTTGTTTTGGATTTGTACAGTTCCTCCTTGATGCTCATTTTCACTATGTTAGTAAAAAGACATACAGGATCCTTGGCTTTATAAATAGAGGCATAGAGTATAAAAGCAAAGCAGTGATGTTAACCTTTATACTATCTCTTCCCCAGATGATTTGTAGAAGTGCTTTACCAGTTCAGAGAAGGGGCGTCTGTCATAAAGTTGGTCACAGGACTTCTGTCTGAGGGAATGGACAGAAAGGTACAGTTGCTGGGGTAGGAGTGCTTCAGGATCAATGAAAGACGGCAGGAGTAAGATACCACATTGGGATTTGGAATATCAGGAGTGGAAGAGGAATTTTAAAAAAGGGATTGGCAACAATCCAAGGCAATGAAAACCCTTGTTGGGATTTAATGCCTATGAGAGAACAATGATGTTTATTAACCTACTGGATATCAAGAAAGTGGTCTCAGTGATCTAATATAAGATATAAGGGATACACCGTGAATTGCAAATCTCCAGAACGTGCTGGTCTATTCATATCACACAAACAGCAACTCGGCCTGAGCCTCGTCTTGTATTTTTAAGACCTTGCTGGATTTTCAATATTAATTACACATTAAACTTGTCGCAGAGTGTTAGGGTTCCTAATTAATGGTGTAAGTACCCTTTTAACAACATGACAATTATTAATGCAAATACCAGTCAATCTCTCTGGACCAGAAAGGGAACAATTTAAACTGCAGAGTAAAATTGTTCTTAGAGACATAATAATGTCAAACTTAAATATTTCTCTTACTTATAAAATATTTATAAATACAAGTTATTGTTGTTATTTTCCCTTTCAGTCCCTGTTTTTCTCTGTCGCTTAATCCAATCTTTCTTGTCCTCTCTTTATATCTTTTCCTGTACCCAATTTGACTCTAATTCTTCCGATTCCTTCCCCGTCATTCCTATTCCTTTCTCAATCCTTAAATCTCTTCAGTTAAGGAGATAGACTGTTGGTCCTGTCGTTCACTAAAGTCCCAGATTTCCCGTTGCCCTCGCTGCACCTTAAATCAGCTCACATTTCCAGCTAGTTATAGTGCAAAATGTTTCAAGCTAAAGAGTGCAGAAATTGTCTCACTAACACTGCAGGCCGTGAGATGCCCCACTCCAGCAAGATTCATCCCAATAATCCAATAAATGGATAATTCATTAGTGAGAATGCCAATTAAAAATGGGAACATTTGCTGAGGCGCAAACACTACTGATTCTAGTGGAAAATCTGTTGGGTTATAGACCAGTGTTTCCAATCTCAGTTCACACTAACACTCAATCCACAATTAGTTTAGTGGATGGAAGTACAGTAAACAATAACAGCAGTCAGATTTTAATGTGGATTGAGTTAACCAAGTACCTTTCATAATGAGCTCTGATGAGGTTTTTCAATCTAGATGAGATCTAGCCAGCATGATTAAGTAAATGAGGCTCACTTTCTGCTCTTGCTACTCTGCAGAACTAACGCATGGAGCTCAGTGGGAATGTTTCAGATGCTCTTCTCATGCAGTATAAACCTGCAGTTGTTGTTCTGATTTCGTTAGTACTTTGGCACTTATAGGACATGTTATTGTTAATTGGGATCAGCTTCTCACAGTGTGCCATGGTGTTTATTTAATAGAATATTCTAGTGAAGAGAGAGCTCTGTTTTCCTATGGGGTTTCCTACTTCACTGGCACCAGGTGATCTGATCAACTGTGAAGGAAAGAGAGACACTCCAGAAAGAGATTGAGAGAGCCAGAGACTAAAAGATCAGGAGTTATTGAGAATGAGTGAGATAGAAATTACAGGAGAAGACAGAATTGAAATCTTTGCATTTGACTGGATGAATTGAGGTCTGAATCAATGAAACTCGGGGAGGGTTTCATATCAGTACCAATATGGCCAGTATTGCTGGTAGTCCCAGGTTTGCTAAGTTCCCTGAGCTCCTCCAATTTAAACCTCTTGTGCATCCCCAATTTTAATCACTCTGCCATTGGTGGCCGTGAGTTCAGCTGCCTTGGCCCTAAGTTCTGGAGTTTCCTCCCCAAACCTCTCCACCTCTCTAACTCTCTCTCCTCCTTTAAGACGTTCTTTAAAATCTACCTCTTTGACCAAACTTTTGTTCACCTGTCCTAATGTCTCTTTTATGTTGCTCGGTGTCAACCTTTGTTTGATTACACTCCTGTGAAGCACCTTGAGACATTTGACTACGTTGAAGGTGCTATATAAATGCAAGTTATTTTTGTTGTTGTATATTCTACATAATTCTACTGTAATATGTAATTCTCCTCCAATCTGCCGCTGAAATGATGTCAGAGACCCTATTCTGCTGAGATTCTGTCGAAGTTACCAAGGAAATTCCCAGGCGGGATTTTGTGTGACCCCCTGAGGTGGGGGCGGGGGGGGGGCATGGAGTATCGCGACGGGTGGCGGGGAGGGGGAGGCGGAGGGCTTGGCACCTCCCCATCACCAAGCAATCTTCCCAAGGGCGGGATAGGCCGGCGATGGCCTTCCTGCCCAGAGGCAAATTGAGGCCCTTAAGTGACCTATAACGGCCAATTAAGGGCCTCTTCCCGCCGCCATTGGGATCTTACCAGCGGCAGGGGGTACCTCCGCCGCAGGGGGACGATGCCTTGTAACGAGGTGCTCTCCCTGTGGGCTTGGGGTTAGGATCCCTCCTTCGTGGGCAATTTGTGGCCCACAGAGGAATCCCACCGGGAATCAGTTTACCCCCCCCCACCCCAGGATCCACCCCCCCCCCTCTCTTTGGACTACATGACCACCCCCTGCCCCCTCACCAAGGCCTTCCGGACTGGCCTTGTGACCCTACCTCACCTACATTTGGTCTGGGGTTCCAGCATTGGACCTGGGTCCAAGGATTCCGCAGTACTGGCAGTAGCCACAGCTCCCAGTGGCACAGCTGATGCTGCTGAGCTGTCGGCCCTCTGATTGGCCAGCAGCTCATTGAGCTGGGATCCCGGCTCCTGAAACCTTGATTTTAAAAGACAGGCGGATCGCTCCGGGAGGGGGGCACGAAAAGGCAGAGGTGGGGTTCCCCCCAACTTTTCAGCCTGGCTCTGGGAACCCCACCTCCAGCACAAAATCCAGGCTCCAGTATGTGGTACTCTGTCCTCTGAACACCAACAATGGCAATGAATGCTCCACTCTCCTCCTAGTGGCCAGCTGTACAGCAACATTGCCTGAAGCTTAGGAGCAGGTTGCCTACCTCCTGAATGGGAGAATAGCATGTAACATGAGATGACTTGCTGAAGAGAGGAAAATAAAGAGACCATGGCATAGTAAAGGGGTCCTAATGGAGATAATAGAAAATACTAAGTTGGATAGGAAGGATTAATCCTAAGAAACTGTAGGACAAGAGCAGCAGCAGTAGACACTCGGAGTTTAGGACTGATGTCAGGAAGCACATCTTCTCACAGAGTGATCAGTCCCTGGAATGGTCTCCACAGGACTATTGGAAGATTGAGCTAAATATTCTCTCTCATCCAGGAACAGAGGAGCATGAAGAGGCCATTCAGCCCCTCGAGCCAGTTCCACCATTCAATTAGATCATGACTGATCTGTATCTCTAGTCTGTCACTCTAGAATTGGCCTTTCTTGCCACTCCAGGCGCTGCTCCACAAACCACTGACTACCTCCAGGCGCTTACCCATTGTCTCCCGAGACAAGGAGGCCAAAGAAGAAGAAGAAGAAGAAAGAAGAAGAAAAAAAGAAGAGAAGACCTGTATCTCAATTTCATTACCTGCCTTGGTTCCATAATCCTTAATATCTTTGCCCAACAAAAATCTATCAACCAGTTTTAAAATTTTCAACCGACCCCAGATATCAACAGGTTTTTGAGGGAGAGATTTCCAGATTTCCACTCCCCTTTGTGTGAAGAAGTGCTTCCTGACATCACCCCTGCAAGGCCTAGCTCTAATGTTAAGGTTATGCCCCCTTATTCTAGACTCCACCACCCACGCCACAGAGAAAATAGTTTCTCTCTTGAAGGTTCACCAGACTTGTTCCCAGGATGATGGGACTGTCTTATGAAGAGAGATTGGGGAAACTGGGCCTGTATTCTCTAGAGTTTCGAAGAATGAGAGGTGATCTGATTGAATCCTACAAAATACTTAAAGGGATAGGCAGGGTAAATGCAGTTAAGATGTTTCCCCTGGTTGGGGAGTCTCGAACCAGGGGACACAATTTCAAAATAAGGGGGAAGTCACTTAGAACTGAGATGAGGAGAAATTTCTTTACTCGGAGGGTTGTGAATCTTTGGAATTCTCTACCCCAGAGGGCTGTGGAAGCTCAGTCATTGAGTATGTTTAAAGCAGAGATTGACAGATTTCTAAATATCAATGACTTAAGGGGATATGAGGATAGTGTGGGAAAAAGGCATTCAGGTAGATGATAAGCCATGATCATATTGAATGGTGGGACAGGCTTGATGGGCTGAATGGCCTACTCCTGATCCTATGTTCCTATGTCCTATGTCCTATGTTCCTCTCTATCAACCCTGTCAAATCCTTTAATCATCGTAAGCATCTCAATTAGATCATGTCTTTATCTTCTATATTCAAGAGAAGATAAACCTTAAATAATCAGCCAAATTTGCCAATTTGATTCTGTTACTTGTTAAAACATTCGATAGTATTGTGGTTTCCAAACATGGTGGTTTCCCATTTCTTAATGTTACTGCCATAGACTAGAAACTAGGACGATTATTGCATTCCAAGATTTCATATTATTTCCTATCGATCAATGTTTCATCCTGAATAGCATTTAATTATCTGGGCGATAATCTTTACTGTTGAGAGCAAAAGGTAATAAATCTAAAAAAAAACCCAAAGGATTTATCCCTAGCGTGTAGCTGTAAGTGCGCTCAACAAATCTCGCACTGAAAAGCTGTCTCATCGACCACCGTTGTTTAAGACTGCGTAATCTGACAGGATTGTTTTGGATGAGTAACTGGATATTTTTTATCGATGCTTGTTCCACCAATTCGCTGCTGTCTGCTGGGAGTTCAGCTGTCAGGGCGGCCGTTCCCAGCTGTAATGCTGAAGGATTGTACATTCAATGCATTTACACAATATGTCTATGGTTGCTAAATGGCCTTTCTCATCTGTTTCCAAAATGTGAAGTTTATCAATATCATCATCATCCGAAAATGCTTATATTCCGTGTTGCTGATATGAAGTCCTCACAATAACTGATCTTGCGAATGATGTTTGTTGAGGGAGCTCTGCGACCTCTCCATAAGGAAGAGGTAGCCTTGAGTGTGACTTACTTGCCAAAATTATGAACAACAACCTGCATTTGTATAGCACCTTCAACACCCTAAAATGTCCCAAGGTGCTTCACTGGAGCGATTACCAAACAAAATTTTGACACTGAGCCACATAAGGAGATTTTACAGCAAATGACCAAAAGCCTGGCCAAAAAGGTAGGTTTTAAGGAGCATCATAAGCAGGTGAGTAGAGATAGAAAGGGGGAGAGGTTTAGGGAGGGAATTCCAGAGCTTAGGACCTAGGCAGCTGAAGGTACGGACACCAATAGGGAAGCAATTAAAATTGGGCGCAAGTGAACCATTTCTATCTTCTTCCCTCCTCTCACGAGGGCTAGGGCATGGGTTCAGTTCCTCACTCACCAGCTGTCCTATTGTCTCATTCAGCAAGTGTATGGGCCATTCATCAGTAGGGGCATCACAGTTGAGACAGACATGCACTTTTCCAGCAGGGGTACATGATTACTGATGAGGAATAAGAACCCAGGCAGAGTTTTTTGTCCCTCCATCTCCCAGCCCAGGGAGACTGAAGTTAATTATAGCTCCCTAATTGGACCCCATAAAAGATTGGATAAATCACTACCGACATGAGAGTCAACCTTCCTAATCTATTTGACTCAGTTCCATACTGAGTAACGCATTCACCAGCTGAGCCATGGGAGGGGGAACAGGGAGGGGAAAGCAAGGAGACATGCTCACCTTTAGCCTTCAAAACCTCCCAAACTTATAACCTCTGCCACCTAGAAGGACAAGGGTAACGGGTGCAGAGGAACAGCATCACCTTCAAGTTCCCCTCCAAGTCACACACCATCCTGACTTGGAAATATATCATCGTTACTTCATCGTCACTGGGTCAAAATCCTAGAACTTCCTTCCTACTAGGAATGTGGATGGGCCTTCACCACAGTGGTTCAAGGAAATGGCTCACCACCACCTTTTCAAGGCCAATTAGGGATGGGCAATAAATGCTGGCCTTGCCAGCGACGCCCACATCCCATGAATGAATGACTAAAAAAAATGTAAGCAAAGCTTTCCTAAGTGTCTTTGTATTGCACATGTGCTTTTGTAACCCAACAGGAATCCTCTTCATTATCTAAAAACTTCAGTTGCCGACACAAGTTCTTATGTATGTGGCAAGCAGTGAGCAGGTAGCCACTACCGTCCATCAAATTTGTGGTCACATTGGTGAGAAGCAAATGTTGAAAGCATTGTTCATTGTAGTTCTCTCCCTCAGGGTTTGCAGTTGAGTGCACAACAGGACAGCATTACTCATTCATAATTGCTGCCCTCTTTCCTAATTTGCACCAAGTTCCGTTCACCCATCGCCCCTGTCCTCACTGACGACTCCTGGTCCAGTATCGCCATGATTTTAAAATTCTCATCCTTGCTTTCAAATCCCTCCATGTCCTCGCACCCCCACCCCCACCCCATCTCTGTAATCTCCTCCAGCCCTACAACCCTCCACGATATCTGCACTTCTCCAATTCTGGTCACTTGAGCATCTCCAGTTTTAATCGCTCCATCATTGGTGACCGTTTTTTCAACTGCCTAAGCCCTAAACTCTGGAATTTGCTCTCTAAACCTCTCCACCTCTCTCTCCTCTTTTAAGATCCTTCTTAAACCAACCTCTTTGACCAAGCTTTTGGACTCCTGTCCAAATATCTTCTTATGTGGTTCAGTGTCAAATTTTGTTTGATAATCGCTCCTGTGAAGTGCCTCAGGTTATTTTATTTCATTAAAGGTGCTATATAAATACAAGTTGTTATTGTTGTAGCTACAGCGCAAGGCTCATGTCATGCAGGTATGGATGAACTATGACAGTGCCTTCACAGCCCTAGGTCGAACACCAGCCTACCAGCTCCTCCACTAAGCAGTAAAGTGATCACAAGTGACAACTGTGGCTGGTAGTTCTGAGAACCAGACTGTGATGCGCCTTCAAGTCATAATCACACAGAGAGGAAGCAATGGGATCACAGTAGCAAAATTTGTCAAATTTTTATGACATAATTGAATATTAACAGCTTAGAAATATGAATCAATTCACATGTACCAGGATATCGTTACTGTAGCTGGCAAAGAAAAATCAATAACACTTTGAATTTTAGTGAAATAAAAGAGAGTTTTTGAACAATATACCTTATCTTTTGTTCCGGAACTTGTGCTCTTTGCTCATAACTTCCCTGTAGATATTTGTTGCATCATACATCTCGCAGGCCAGCCTCCACATTACGATTAAACAGATCTGGACTGAAGATATCATCCAGTTAAATACAATCTTGCTGGTATGAAATTGCAAAACACGTCAGTCATGGCTCAGTGCGTAGGGCTCTTATCTCTCAGTCAGAGGTTTGTAAGATCATGTCCAGATCTAGGCTGACACTCCAGTGCAGTACTGAGGGACTGCTGCACTGTTGGAGGTGCTGTCTTTTGGATGAGACATTAAACAGGGAAAGATTTCACAGCACCATTGAAAGAAGAGCAGGGGAGTTCTCCCCAGTGTCCTGGCTAATAGTTATCCCTCAACTGACATCACAAATACAGATGATCTGATCATTATCACATTGCTGTTTGTGGGAGCTTGCTGTGTGAAAATTGGCTGCTGTGTTTCCTACATTACAACAGTGACTACACTGCAAAATGTACTTAATTGGTATCAAAGAAGTCCTCACATTCTGCTAAATTTTTCCCTGCTTTAAATGGGGACACTCAATATCAACAATCAGGTAACAAAAGGGAAGTGGCAATAATCTATCCATTAAAGCAATGGCCACAGGCGCCAGTCAAGGAGAGTTACACTGTATTGCAGTTGTTTCATATTTGCTCTGAGTTCAGGGTGCACAAGCTAATGAGAGATTGAAACCATGGGGCTAAATTTCCTTGAGGGTTCTCCTGATCAGCTGCTGTAACTTTGCCAGAAACCTCCCTTGAGATTTATAAAAAAAGCTGTTTTTGATGATTTGCCACCAAAGCAACAATGGCTGATCAGGTGGGGGCCTCAGTTTGATATCTCAGTGAAAGTTTGGTAACTCAAATATCAGTAGGGCACTACCTGAGGACTGCACTGGAGTGTCATCTCAGATTATATCCTCATTTCCTGAAGAGGAGCCCAACCCTTGGTATGGAGCTGAGACAGCTATCAACTGGGCCAACCTTAGATTACGATCACTAGAGTGCAAAGTTAGGCTTTGTTCACACTTTTCTAAAATAAAAAGTTATGCACTCTTGGCAGTATCCCATCGGGGAGTGGGACTAGCTGTGTTGCTCTTGCGGAAAGCTGGCAGGGACACAAAAGGCTGAATGGCCTCCTTCTGTGCTGTAACCATTTTATGATTCTATGATTCTGTCAGAGCCGAGATACAGATCTGGTTCAGACAGCCATTGAGTGAAAGGAATGCACAGCCCCGCTACAATTGACTACACATTTTATCTCATAGAAACCTACAGAACATGTTTGAAGAGGTTTTATATTCCTAAAAATCCCATTTGTTTTTGAAAGAAGGGAAAATCCAAACTTATTGAGACAGGGATAATGAGCAAGTTCCTCTTTGAAGGAAGATTATTTAATGAGTGAATCCCCACCCTTTACAGTGCAGTCCCTTAGTTCTATCACATGTAATAGTTGCATAGTCAACCAAAAAGTGCAGTTTGGAATTTTAACATTCCAATTTCAAATAAGAGGGAACAACTTCTAATAATATAATAAAATTATAATAATATACAAGTAAAAGAGCACTTGAATTCATTTTATAAACTCCACTCATGGTTGAAGATGCAATCAAAATGGATTTGTATAAAGTCTTGTTTTAAAGTCTTCTGAGCACCAGTGACCTATATCATTCATCATTAAAGTTGCATCTCTAGTGTTTACTTGCTAATGTGTTATTAAAGACTGGCTGTCACTATCAACAGCTACTTCAAAATTAAGAGGAAGATTGCCCAGTTCTTTCCCTCCTGTGCAGGGAGACTGACTGCAGTGTGTCTCTTTTCCCCTTACATAGAATTTACAGAACAGAAACAGGCCATTGGGATCAACGGGTCTACACTGGTATTTATGCTCCATATGAGCCTCCTCCCACCTCTCTTCATCTCACCCTACCAACGTGAGCTTCTAGTCCTTTCTGCCTCATGTGTTTATCTAGCTTCCCCTTAAATGCATCTATGCTGTTCGTCTCAACTACCCCATGTGGTAACGAGTCCCACATTCTCACCACTCTCTGGGTAAAGTAATTTGAATTCCCTATTGGATTTATTAGTGACTATCTTACATTGATAGCTTCTAGTGTTGGACTCCCCTACAAGTGTAAACTTCTTCTCCATGTCTATGCTAGCGAACCCCATTATAATTTTAAAGACCTTAAACAGGTCACCCCTCACCCTTCTCTTTTCGAGAGAAAAGAGCCCTAGCCTGGTCAGTCTTTCCTGATAGTTATTACCTCTCAGTTCAGTTTATGTTGGGATTGGTCACTCCAGGCTTCTCTGTGGAATGTTGAGACCAAATGGTTGATCAGTGGAAATGGGGAGGTGGTGGTGACAGAAATTTGCTCCTTCAATGCTATGGCACTTTAAATCTACACATCTGCAGAGTTACAATGCACATTTTCCTAGCACAAGGAGGTTAAAATTATGGAGTGTAGCCAGTGGAGGGAGACTCATGTATCTTGCATCCACATCACTCCGACAATCTAAAGTGCTTAGAAATGAACTTGGACACCTGATGGATATTTTTCCAGTGTAATTCAATGTCAAGATATTTTTTATTTTGAGTTGCAAGTGCAGATAAAGGACATTGGGATAGGAATTAGTTAGGAGGAGCTGCCAAGTCTGACAGTGTCAAGGAGCTGAATTAACACCAGTAAGGATGTAGTCATTAACCTTCTTTAATCCTGTCATTTCAAATGTGCCTCTTCATTTGGTTCTTGTACTACAGGTTCAGCCACTCCTCCCAACTCAATTGCCCAAAGAAATCAATGGCATTCACAATAACTGTGTATATATGTTAACAATAACATGCATTTATATAGGATCTTTAACATAATAAAATGTTCCAAGGCCCTTCACAGGAGCGTTACCAAACAAAATTGACACCAAGCCACATAAGGAAATATTAGGGTAGGTGGCAAACCTTAGTCAAAGAGGTAGGTTTTAAGGAGTGCCTTAAAGGAGGAGAGAGTGGTAGTGAGGCGGAGAGGTTTAGGGAGGGAATTCCAGAGTTTAGGGCCCAGGCAGCTGCCATCAAACAAACTGAAAAGGCAGAAAAAGCAAATGACTGCCAAAGTTAATCTAATTCTTTGTAGTGTTGCATATTTTTGTGAATTTAATGTTCTCCCTCTCCCTGGTAACAGTCTGAGAGTAAACCAGTCTGTTCATAATCTTGGTGCCACACTTGACTCCAAGGTGAGCTTCTGACCAGATGTTCACGCCACTACGACCGCCTATTTTCACCTTCGTAACATCACCCGACTTCACCCCTGTCTCAGCTCATCTGCTTCTGAAACCCTCATTCATGCCATTGTTACCTCTAGACTTGACTATTCCAGTGCTCTCCTGGCTGGTCTCCCACATTCTGCACTCTGTAAATTTGAGTTCATCCAAAACTCTGCTGCCCCTCTCTTAACTCACATCAAGTTCTGTTCCCCTATCACCCCTGTGCTCGCTGACCCACATTGGCTCCCAGTCAAGTAATGTTTTGATTTTAAAATTCTTATCTTTGTTTTCAAATCCCTCCCTTTCATTGTAATCTTCTCCAGTCCCACAACCCTCCGAGATATCTGCGCTCATCTAATTCTGGCCTCCTGAGCATCCCCGATTTTAATCGCTCCACTGTTGGTGGCTGCACTTTCAGTTGCCTAGGCCCTAAGCCCTGGAATTCCCTCCCTAAATCTCTCTGTCTCTCTACCTCACTTTCCTTCTTTAAGACACTCTTTAAAACCTGCCTCTTTGACCAAGCTTTTGGTCATCTGACCCAACACCTCTTTCGGTGTCGTATTGTCATACTTTGTTTTATAATGCACCCTGTGAAGCACTTTGGCATGTTTTATTAAAGGCACTATATTTGTATATTAAAGGCACTATATAAATAGTAATTGTTGTTGTTCTCATTAAACAAGAGTCACAGGTGATAATAAATTAAATACTTTTCTATTTTTTATATCCAGTATCAGCATCAAGCACTCCTAGGTTAGGTATAATGTGGTCTAACTGCAGGGTAAAGCTTCCTCTACTCTAGTTAAACAATATGTAGGATCCAGTATGTGAGCAATTTGAGACATGACAGGTGGTGAGTGTAGTGAGCTTGGAAGGAACAGGGGACTTGCAGCAATGATTCCTAAAGCTCTCCACCACTGGGGTCTTTTCTCACCTCATGTCTATGTCTATTGTAGACTCATTGATAGAGATTGATCGCTGTGATTAGTCAACAACTCCATTATCATTGTATCATGTGACTACCAGGATGGTCGAAGGTGAACTAGATGGATCTTGGTATTTTGTTGTCTAGCAATTCCTGTGTGCTTTAACTCCGCCCTCAGAAGGACAACCCTACTGTACTTGTGTGATATTTCCAATTCCCATACTACAAAAGGTCCTTGTGACCTATTGGAGTGGAATTGTCAATTTGGCAACATTTTTGAGCAGATGGAACAAATTAGGAATGAGGTTGAGACTGGCCAAGCTTGCTTAATGAGCCAGCAGAAAAAAATGTATTTTGATGCCATCAATCTAGACTGGAATCGACCAGAGGTCCCTGAGTTATTAAAGGCATAGAAAGGAAGCAAAGAGAGAGGTCAGGAAGTTTACAAAGCAGCATGAGAGACTGTTGGTCAACATGACGGGAAAAGCAAGGGCTTTCATAAGCACATGAGTAAAAGGACTGCAATAGAAGGTGGGGACCACTTAGGGGCAATGGGGTCATCAGGATTGAGAGTAAGTGGATGGTACAGATCTATCAGTAGTTTGCATCAATAGGACTTGAGTACCATAGGATGATGTTGATGTGAAATTTCCAGACATATATATTCAAAAGGAAGCTATTGAAAAGGTAACTAGACTTTTAGACTGCACAGTGGCGCAGTGGTTAGCATCGCAGCCTCACAGCTCCAGGGACCCGGGTTCAATTCCGGGTACTGCCTATGTGGAGTTTGCAAGTTCTCCCTGTGTCTGCGTGGGTTTTCTCCGGGTGCTCCGGTTTCCTCCCACAAGCCAAAAGACTTGCAGGTTGATAGGTAAATTGGCCATTACAAATTGTCACTAGTATAGGTAGGTGGTAGGGAAATATAGGGACAGGTGGGGATGTTTGGTAGGAATATGGGATTAGTGTAGGATTAGTATAAATAGGTGGTTGATGTTCGGCACGGACTCGGTGGGCCGAAGGGCCTGTTTCGGTGCTGTATCTCTAATCTAATCTAATCTATAAATGGAAGCGTCATCAGATCCAGATTGTACGCAGTCCAGATACTGAAGGAGGTTGGGGGCAAGACGACAGAGGCAGAAACTGCAATTTTCCAAAATAAACCCTTGGAAACCAGGGTTGTGCCAAAGGGTTGGAGTTTGGCAAATATTACAACTCTCTTCAACTAAGGAGAAAAGAATAAGCCAAGAAATGATAGACCCACACTCACCTTGATGTGCCCTCTTACCCACCCCATATCATTTTAAATGGAATCAGTCTGGGGATGCTCCCATCCTTCCTCAGGAATTCCAGCCGGAATTCCTTCAGGAGAATTCACCCCAGCTGAGGGATCTTGAAGCTTAGCGAAAGGCCCCAGAACGTTTCCATTGGAAGGTAATTGATGAAAGGGATTGTTCCCTTTCTTGTCCCACCAAATGGGTCCTCTTGAAGTCAAAAGCTTTTTCTTCCCTCAGATTTTATCAGACCAAAATTGAGCCTCGAAGCATTTCTGGTGGAGTGGCTCTCACTCAATGTCCACAGCACACTTTCCATCAGCTGTCACTTAAAAAGCCAAACGTCAGCAGTGGCTCAGTTGGTAGGCCTCTCACATCTCACTCACAAGGTTCTGGGTTTAAGTCCCACTCCAGGGCTTGAGCACAAAAACCAAGACTGGTACTCCAGTGCAGTAACTGAGGGAGTGCTGCATGGTCAGAGGTGTTGTATTTTGTATGAGATATTAACCAAGACCCCATCTGCTTGCTTGGGTAGATATAAAAGATCAGGCACTTGGGTGGATGTAAAAGATCCTCAGGCACTAGTTTGAAGAAGGGCAGGGGAGTCATCCCTGGTGTCCTGGCCAATATTTACTCCTCAACCAACATCACAAAAAAAACAGATTATCTGATCATTATCACATTGCTGTTTGTCGGAGCTTTCTGTGTGCAAATTGGCTGCTGCATTTCCTACATTACAACAGTGACTACACTTCAAAAGTACTTCATTGACTGTAAAGTCATAGAGTCTATAGAGTCAGAGAGAGATACAGATGTCCAGTGTTGTGAAAGGCACTACATAAATGCAAGTTTTTTTTTTCTTTCAAGCAGGAGGGGAAACCCTAGCTGATCTTTATTTATTTTTCTTCCCCTTTCTAGCACAAGGATATGATGGCGCCTCCGTCTTCTCATTCACGTCACTCCTTAAAATCTACCACTATGACTATGCAATTCTGATGAAAGGTCACAGACCTGAAACGTTAACTCTGCTTCTCTCTCCACAGATCCTGCCAAACCTGCTGAGTATTTCCAGCATTTTTGTTTTTATTTCACTATGACTAAACTTTTGTTAACCAGTTCCAATGTCTCCTTTGCCTCAGTGTCAATATTTTTGTGTGATTATGTGAAACACCATGGGACATTTCAGCACTTTTCAGGTGCCTCGTCGCTCTTTATCGCTGTAAGCTCCTCCAGCCTGACAACCCTCTGAGATCTCTGCACCTCTCTAATTCTGGCCTCTTGAGCATTCTCAATTTTAATCGCTCCACCATTGGCAGCCGTACCTGCAGCTGCCTGGGCCCTAAGCTCTGGAATTCCCTTCCTAAACCTCTCCGCCTCTCTCTCCTCCTTTATGATGCTCCATAAAACCTACCTCTTTGACCAAGCTTTTGGTCACCTGTCCTAATATCTCCTTATGTATCTCAGTTTCAAATTTTGTTTGATGATACTCCTGTGGAACACCTTATGACAATTTACTATGTTAAAGGCACTATATAAATGAAGGATTATGTTATGTAAATGTAGGTTTTTGTAGCATTACCTGGCATGACCTTGGCTTAAGCCCAGCATGGTCCAGAGAACCAGCCTATCAGTGTGCCAGCGTGCCCTTCCATGATGTGCATTCACACACCATGCCATGATCACCAATTCACCATCTGATTTTATAATGCAGTAAATCACAGTGAGTTTGGAAACTTACCATGGGGAATGCAACACTACAGTTCCACATTTTTGGAGAAGTCTCTCACTGCAGCAGAGAATGATGAGAGTCTCGTTGGCATTGCATCAGCACAGAATGTAAAATGAGGCACGCAATGTCAACAGTCCACTTTTACAGAGTTTACGGTGATGTGAAAAGGTCGTTGGTTCAAGTCTCACTCCAGAGATTTAATCCAGGCCAATACTCCCAGTGCCATCTTTCATATGAGCTATTAAACCAAGACTCCCCTCTACCCTCTCAGGTGGATGTAAAAGATCCCATAGCACTATTTCGATAAAGAGGAGGGGAGTTCTCCCTGGTGTCCAGGCCAACATATATACCTCTCAACCAGAACCTGAAAACAGATGATATGTTTATTGTTTCATTGTGGTTTGTGGGAGCTTGCTGTGCACTTATTAGTTGCCTGATTTCCTCCATTACAACACTGGCGACACTTTGAAAAGGGCTTCGGCGGCTGTAAAGCACTTTGGGGCAACCTGAGTTTGTGAAAGGTGCTATATAAATGCAAGTCTTTCTTTCATTCTATAAATCCGAGACTATTTGGAGATTAAATTTTTCTGCAAACAAGCAGACCTGAAGAGCAAAAGGCATTAAGCTCACCAGTGTCCTAGCAAGGTCAATAAAATGCACCAGGGATGGCAGTCCATTACCCTGAGTGTCTCTGTTGGCGTTGAGGCAAGATAGATGCTTTTGAATAAATAATAAAATCAAGCAGCAAAACCCTTAACACAATGTCCAGGCAGAGCTAGCTAAGCCATTTAATGCCATACCCTGGGGGCCTTTTCCAACTATTACACATTGGGTTATGTATTCATGATTGCAATATCACTGTTCATTTCAGTTCCTGGCTCCATTTTTTTTTCAGGATAATTATTCTTCAAAGACAGGAAATATGATGATTCCAATCCAATCCACTTCTCTTAGCCCCAGGCAAAAAATTAAATGCCTAAATTGAAAAAGCAGTTTTCCATTATAGTCGAAATAAGGGAGAGAACAAATCTATTTCTCATTCATTGACCCCTGTGAAGGGAGGATATGTCTGAGCAGATGTATGGATGTGTGTATATATAATATGCATGTATGAAGGACATTCTTAATGCAAATAATGTGGATTTTCCTTTTTTTTATAAAGAAAGAATAATTTTATAGCATTACTTTGCTGCCCATGAAGTGTGAATTTCATTGCATAGCTTGGCTGTTGATTCAAATACTCACCTGAGAGTAATATTCTTTCACCCTCCCTGCTTCGCCCCCCCCCCCCCCCACCACCACCCCTCCCCCACAGGGCCTAGTCTTGAAACCAGGCCAAGAAGCCAAGATGAAGGTTTCAGTCATCAGATTGTTATTAAAGATCCTAAGTGATAATATTCAAGGGAGTCTCAATCCAGTGTCTGGTAGGGGCCCGGTCACATTGGCTTTCAAGTGGCATTAATTTTGCAATCGCGCTAAAAGAGGCCACTGGGTTACAGGGCAAGAGGGAATCGAAATGTTTGAATGATGGAAAAAAGACTTGCATTTATATAGCGCCTTACGTGGCCACAGGATGTTGCAAATTGCTTTTTTAATAAAGTGTACTCACTGTTGTAATGTAGGAACTGTGGCAGCCAATTTCCACACAGCAAGCTCCCACAAACAGCAATGTGAGAATGACTGGATAATGTGTTTTAGTGATGTTGTTTGAAGGATAAATATTGGCCAGGACACGAGGGAGAACTACCCTGCTCAAAAAGTGCCGTGAGGCCCCTTACGTCCACTTGAGAGGGTAGATGGGAACCTCAGTTTAACGACTCATGTAAAAGGCAACATATCGGACAGTGCAGCACTCCCTCAATACTGCACTGGGCACACCAGCCTGGATTTTGAATTCAAGTCTCCGATGAGTCTTAGACCCACAACCTTCTGACTCAGAGACCAGAATATGATCCACTGAGCCACAGCAGCTGGAATTTCTCCAGCCTTGTGAAGATGGCATTTACATAGCGGGTGGGATGGTGGGGGAGGGGCTTGGAAATTCAGAACACAAAGTGTGGGTAGGCTCCCCGATGTGTTCACATCTCCGTGCCCTTTTCCTGGAGGCGGGCTCCCAGTGGCAGGTATTTGAAAGGGCAATTACACTGCAATGAAATTTTACCGATGGCGCACGGGCAACCCGTTCTGTCGGGACCCTGGCAACATATCGGAGGCTTCTTCACAGTCTGGAGGATGGAGCACCATCATATAATCTTGAAGATTCATGTAAAAATAATCAGAAAGCTTGTAATCAGCACATCCACAAGCATCTGGAGTTGTTTCCCCTGCATACTGATCCCCTGGATGGTTCTGGCCACTATTCAATGGATGCCGTTTGGACCTTCAGGTGAGCACTTGCATCTTGTGGCACCCTCTCGATTTCCAACTGCCTGAGCAGCACTCACCTTTTCCAATGGGGCTGCTGGCTGGCCCTCCCTTTGACCCCTCCAATTGGCCCCCCCATGTGCCACCCACCATCCCTAATTGGACGGCAAATGCCATGGCAGTCCGTTAATTGGCCGCGTCCTGTAAAATTAAGCTGTAGGGTGTGGTGCTGAAATGCTCAGGCTTGGGACCTGGATACGTTCCCGATGTTGGGTTTTCAACTCCTGTGGGAAATTTCAGCCCATGGAGTGGGGAACAGTGTGTGTCCTGAAGCTCAGGTTCAAATTCGTTGTCAATCCATGAGGCCTTACGAGACTATGGGGGGAAATTTCCTTCCACCTGACTTACAGCTGCAGAGTAAAAGTAGCTTTGAGAAAATTCATTCCCCCACCCACATCGCCAACAGTTTGGGAAGCTTTGTAATCTGTTAGTACATTGCCCCCTGAAGTGCCAAAGGTAAACAGCACCCACTAGAACCACTTGCTGACCTTCCCCCCAGTGCATTCTCCCCCATACGGGCCGACATTGTCTGTCTGTATGAACTGATCCCGACGCAGGACATCTGCCAAATTGGTAAATGCACGAGTGCATATTTGCAGCAACTGAGCAATTGCAAACATCACGTGCAGTTCTTGCAATGTGGCAGCAAAAACGGGGCAAATTCAGAACTGTAGGAGACTCCTCACAGTCTGGAAACATTGGATTCAGCCCTGTGATACAAATGGGTATCAGTCAAGTTCAGTTCCTGAAACAATTAACTCCAAATATTGAGTCTCGGAGCCCGCATGGTGGCATCTGGAAAAGGTCACACTGAGACAACAACAACTGGCATTTATATAGCACCCTTAATGTAATAAAACGTCCCAAGGCGCTTCACAGGAATGGTGCAAGATGGGAGTCCATCCAGGACAGCATTGGAATAGTCGAGTCATCAGTATTTAAACTGTGAGCACTAGTTGCATCACTGGGAGAAGGGTCATCGAGAGAGCAATGGGCATTAAGACATCACAGCTGATGCAGTTTGCATCTTGTGGGAACGACAAAACTCATGGCTCTGCAATGCTTTTGGGCCACCAGATGTGGAAACTTTCAGTGAAGAACACAGTTCTTTAATCAGATTGTGATGGTTTCAAGTTGCACTCCAGCACAAAATCTAGGTTGACATTCCCAGTGCAGTACTGAGGGAGTGCTGCACTGACAGAGGTGCCATCTTTTGCATGACTGCTTAAACTAAATATTAAACCCCTTTGGTCTCTGAAGTGCACATAAAAGATCCCATGGTACTATTCGAAGAAGAGAAGGCAGGTCCTTCCCAGTGTCCTGGCCAACATTGATCCCTCAATCAACATCACTGAAACAGATTATCTGGTCATTATCACATTGCTGTTTGTGGGAGCTTGCTGTGCGCAAATTGGCTGCCGCGTTTCCTACATTACACAGTGACTACGCTTCAAAAGTACTTAATTGGGTGTAAACCACTTTGGAATATCCTGAGGTTGTGAAAGGCGCTATATAAATGCAAGTCTTTCTTCTGCTTAAAAGTATTTTCAGAAATACCCTAGGTTTATTAATGTCCTCAACAATGTTAACTCGGTCCTCAGTGAACACGACCAGACTCGATAATAGTAGACGATGTTTAAATAACATTTCGGAAACTAGAAAGAGATAGAAGAACGAGACTATTGATAATTCTTTTTCGCAGAGTCAGGAAGCAGGTATATGGTGGCCAGCTCTAGTTAGAAGTACTATTAGAGAATACATTACCAGACCTGCTAGCTCTCAATAACCCATCCACTCAATCAGCCTTTTGCCCATCTCCATTATTTTTATGACTTATCAATGAAAGAAGATTTTTAAAAAACACTGTTTTAATGCCCCTATGATTTTCCTCACAGGCTCAAAGGGTTAAATTACAAGGAGAGTTTGCACAGACTAGGCTTGTTTCCTTTGGATATAGATGATTAAGGGGGAATCTAAGTGAGGGCTTTAAGATGATTAAAGGATTTGATAGGGTAGATAGAGAGAAACCGTTTCCTCTGGTGGGGGGAGTCCAGAACAAGGTTTAACAACCTTAAAATTAGAACTCAACTGTTCAGTAGTGATGCCAGGAAGCACTGTTACGCACAAAGGATAGTGGAAATCTGGAACTCTCTGCCCCCCAAAAAAGCTGCTGAGGTTCAGGGTTCAATTGAAAGTTTCAAAACTGAGATTGATAGAATTTTGTTAAGGGTTACAGAACCAAGGTGGATATATGGAGTTATGATCTAATTGAATGGTGGAACAGGCTTGAGGGGTTGAATGGCCTCCTGTTCCTATGTTCCTATCTCTAAGCAGGAATGAGATTCCCTCTTGGTTGTTTGACTCTGATCCCCGGCAGTTTCTTCCTAATTTAATGAGCTCATGAAACAGCATCGAGTGAATGCAGTGACTGTCTCCTGGGGGCAAGCAGTAGGTCATTTAGATGTCACTAAATTTGCTTCCTTTCACCTCAAATTATTAATATTTTCCTATCTCTCCACACTGCACCCAAAATTCTGGCTCATAAAATATACATTATTCAATAAAGCATAATGTTATGATAATTAACAAATTTAATGAACATAAATTATAAATGTGCATTTCATTTTAAATTACAAATATCCCTGGCTTTCTCTTTCTGTACTGAAGGATATTAGTTCTGGGGAATTGTACACATTCCCATTTTCATTATCCAGTGTCAGCATCAAGCACTTGCAGGTCAGGTATAGCACAGTTAGACGCAGAGTAAATCACCCCCTATCCTGCCCCAACCATGTGCCTGAACTCCCCCACTCATCCCTCTCCCGCACGCCAATGACAATTATCCCTTCCCTCCACCAGCTTTGAAATGGTTTGTTTGAGTGAGCTTGCAAATTTCATGTTCATTAGCACTGCATTTCAGGCTATTGTGAACCATGTGCCTTTCCCATGAAACACTGGATTGAGATCTCCCAAACTCAATCTGTCAGTGGACTGAAGAGTCTTTCATTCAATCAGTCTCACAAGGATTTTGCATCCAAGGTCCAGAGATGAAAAAACAGCGTTACATCAACAACAAAACTTGAATTTATATAGTGTTACAAAGGTTTTTTTTTGTACTCAGAATTTAGAATTCTGTGTGTTTTTAAAAAACTGAGAAAAGGATTTTTGCTCAGTGAAAGACCCCTCAAATAATTGGAATTCCTGCAATGTTTTGAAAGGAAGTTCATAACAAGAGTTGAACTTGTACAAGGACAGGAAAGCCAGCAATTTCAAGGAAACCACAGGGATTTGACCTTTCTTCAAAGCAGCTTTTGAGTGACAGGGGGAGACACTGTGTCTGGACATGTGACCATGTTCAGGAAGGTTATTTTTCACCTTGGACCCTTTAAAAAGCCTGTGAATTGGACAAAGGCAGGCATTTGAAATCTTTGCTTTGACCTGCCTGGAGCAAAAGTAAAAAGACCCAGAAAAGTGTTACCTCTCTAAGTAAAGAAGACTTGCATCTCTTGAAAAGGAATCTTATAGTTGAAAGGCGGCAGATTCCTGTTGCCTCTGGTCTCTGAAGAATTCCTACATCCAGTGAGATTCCTTCTGCCACCTGTGTACTAAGAAATCCTGAAATCTGAAGAATACTTCTATTGCTAGACTGCTCCTTCCAAACCCCAAGCAGGCCTGTTGCTACACCCCTGATGGAACACTTATGTGACACCTGCTGCAGTTATATTGCCGTGAACACCTACCCATCACAGACTGTTCATCAACCTCGCCTGGAGAGACTTCGAATGGCATCCGACTATTCGATTCTGAGACACCTCATGTTACCGAAAACATTCTTCCAGAATGTGATAAACTCAATTTTTTTTATTATTCCTTCTATTCCTAAGAAACAGCTGTAAACCAAAAATCTTTTTTCCCTGGTTAAGCAGTTAAGATCTATTATTTCTTTTCAAATAAATAATTAATGTTGTTGTTGTTTAAAGAAACCTGGCTTGGTGTGCTTTATCCTGGGGAAAAATAGAGTGTTAAATTTGGCTATTCTTCAGTGAGTGGGAAATTTTATTTGATATACTATGACCTGTGGAGTAGTGGGACTGAATTAACAGTGCATTACTCCTGCCTTGGTCATAACAAAAGTGCCTTTAACATCGTAAAATATCTCAAGGTGCTTCACAGGAGTGATTTTCAAACAAAATTTGACACCGAGTCACATAAGGGGATATTAGGACAGATGACCAAAAACTTGGTCAAAGAGGTAGGCTTTAAGGAGCATTGGAAAGAACGAGCAAGAGGCAGAGAGGTTTAAGGAGGGAATGCCAGAGCTTTGGGCCCAGGCAGCTGAAGGCACGGCCACCAATGGGGGAGCATTGAAAATCAAGAATCTGCAAGAGACCAGAATTGCAGAGATCCCAGAGGGTTGTAGGTCTGGCATAGGATATAGAGATAGGGAGAGGCGAGGCCATGGGGAAGTTGAAAACAATGATGAGAATTTTTAAATCGAGGCATTGCTGGACCAGGAGCCAATGTAAATCAATGAACACAGGGGTGAAGGATGAATGGGACTTGGTGCAAGTGAGGATGCAGGCAGCAGAGTTTTGGATGAGCTCAAATTTATGGAGGATGGAATATAGGAGGTTGGCCAAGACAGCATTGGAATAGTCAAGTCTTGAGGTAACAAATGAGTAGATGAGTGTTTCAGCAGCTGACGGGCTGAGGCAGGGGTAGAGAGGAATGATATAACAGAGGTGGAAGCAAGCAGTTTCAGTGATGGAGAGGATTATGGGGTCAGAAGCTCAGATCAGCGTCAAAGAGAATGCTAAAGTGGCAAACAATCTGGTTCATCCTCAGACAGTGGCCTGGGAGGGGTGTGGAATGTGTGGCTAGAGAATGGAGTTTGTAGTGAAGGCTGAAGACAATGGCTTTGTCAATGTTTAATAGGAAAACGCAACATTGGAGAAAACCGAGCTCTTTGCCTGCAACTGGCCCAATTCCCAGTGCTCTTCGAAGGTTTCCACCCCCTTTTCTTTTTTTAGGTAATTTCCCTGTGCCTTTCTGATTTAGTAAAGCTTTCTCTAATGGACTTGTTAATGTTACAGGGGAGCTTTATGCTTGATGGCTGCATATTTGAGTATCAGTAAAGAGGTCCCAGGTGGAAATTCCCGATTGCCAAATGCCGCTTTTATCCAATAATGGAATGGCACTAAGCTACAGTAAAACAACCAGGCAGCTTGCCTAATATCCTGCACCTGGAAATTTAGCTGTACAGGAAGAGCAATTAAGGAAACAGCTTGTGTTTTGCAACTTCTTTTCATCCTGGATTTCATGCTGATTAGAATGGGAGGCTCTACCGTTTTATACAGACAGGAGGAGGAAGAGGAGGAACTCACTAACAATAACAGAGGGAGGTGCAGAGCTAGGAGGAGATGAGCAGGGTATGGGCAGCTTAATTTCCGATTACTCTTGCACAGGGATGATGGGCTGAGTGGCCTGAATCTGTGGTCCAAACTTCTTGATGGTCTTTCTAATCTGACATCCTAAAAAAAAAAGCATGAAGTGAGTTAAAAGTTGATAGTCTGAGCTGGCCAAAGGAAGCAATTGATCCTTTTAGTATTTATTCGTTCTTGAGATGTGAGTATCTTTGTCAAGGCTGGCATTTACTGCCCATTTCTACTTGCCCTTGAGAAGGTGCTGGTGAGCCACCTTCCTGAACTGTGGCAATTTGTGTGGCAAAGGACCTCATTGTACTGGTTCACTGTAACTCAGTGACTTACTAAGCCATTTCAGTTGGGGGTCAACAACATTGCTGTGGGTCTGGAGACTGATATAGGTCCAGACTGGTTAAGGAGAGTAGGTTTCCTTCCTGAAAGGGAATGGAGACCAGTCATGTGGAAAGTTTGCAACTAAGCTGTGGGTCTCTCAGAATTGGAGGATCTGTGAGTTTAGCCTGTGAGATGCCATTTCTGGAATGGACTACTTTGCCATTGTTTACAGTCAGCCAGAAGCAAGCAGTCCCAGATCAGTCTTAGCCAGGTCTCAATTAGGACATTGCCAATGGTTTTCGACAGAACAATCTATTTTTATTCGGGGGGGGGTGGCGCGGTGGTTGTGCTCCCTAGCAATTTCTAAGATGCAAACAAGGTAACAAAAGTCCATTTTCCCCACTACTGTGTCTTGTGATATGCTGGCATTGACCGCTGAGATTATTAAAACTTTCGGTCAACTATCATCAATGTTTCAGCACTCTCCAGATCTCAGTCTTGATCCCCGTCCATGTCCAGTTCTGGACTTAACAAAAAGCAGTGACCATTGGCTCATTATTGACTATAGTCAGCAAATGCTCTTTATTCAAGTCTCTAATGAGATTTAATGCTCAACTACCTGTCTTGTTCGCCCGAGTTAGTAATGAATGGGAACAGGGCTCCATTTTAACTTTGTGCAAGTGAGGCTGTTTTGGGCTGAGTTAAAATCGCACCCTCTGCTGCAGCAAACAGGCCTTGGGCCTCATTAACATGCCGCTTTGTTTACCAGATTTAACACTGAATTGCAATTAAGTTCCACATGGAGTCAAATTGAAGAAGTGTGAGACTGCAAGCTCCAGGGAGTTACATTCTTCTTTGTTCCTGAGTCAGAATGGATCCTGACTCCAGGTTAATCTCTTTGCGCTAGTGTCAAACTTGTACCATTGATTTCAAGATTGTGAGGGTCCAGAGAGGAAGATGAGGATGCAAAACAAACACAGAAAATGCTGGAAATACTCAGCACGTCAGACAGCATCTGTGGAGAGAGAAACAGAGTTAACGGTGGGGGGAGGGGGATTTTACGTAGGCTGCAGGGGTCTCGGCCAACGGCTGAAGAGCCAGAGAGAGCCCCACGTCGTCTCCTTTGCGGAAGGCCCGCCACATTACGTGCCATTTAAGCATTTAACTGGGCAGTGGTGGGCCTTCCCTGGGATTAAGGACTCCGGGGACGGAAGTCCCACCTGCTGAAAGCTGTCGGCCAATCAGAGGCCAGCAGCTCTTTTACTTTTTTCCCAAAAATATACTTTATTCGTAAAAATCTGTAAAAAATACATTACAAAATAGCTCAAAACAGTTCCAGGTTGACATTCCAGAAAGTGCAAAATAAAACAGTTTCCTTCAATACACAACGTGACTTGCCTCACAACCCTTCCATTCCATTTTACAAGCAATGTACATTTGCATTACACAACAAAACCATATTTTGGTGCTTACAGTCCACGGGGTTTCACATGGATCCAACCCCTTAGTTCGTTATGGTGGGGGGACCTTACACAGTGGTCTTTCCCCATTGAGCCTTTGCCGCGGCTGCCCGAAACTTTAGTCCGTCTCTCTGCATGTAGTCCTGGACCTTGGAATGTGCCAGTCTGCAACACTCGGTCGTGGACAACTCTTTGCGCTGGAAGACCAGCAAGTTTCGGGCAGTCCAAAGAATATCTTTCACCGAATTGATGGTCCTCCAGCAGCAGTTGATGTTTGTCTCGGTGTGCGTCCCTGGGAACAGACCGCAGAGCAGAGAGCTGCTCAGGATGAACCTCGACAAACACCACTGCATCTCTTTCCACACCCGCTTTGCAAAGGCACATTCCAGAAGGGGGTGAGCAACAGTCTCTTCCCCACCACAGCCACCTCGGGGGCAGCGTGCGGAGGCAGTGAGACTCCGGGTACGCAGGAAGGATCTGACGGGGAGGAGGGCCCTTCTCACCACCAATCAAGCTACGTCTTGGTGCTTGTTTGAAACTTCTGGTGATGAGGCATTCTGCCAAATGACTTTGGCGGTCTGCTCAGGGAACCATCCGACAGGATCCACCATCTCCTTTTCCCATAGGGCCTTGAGGACATTCCATGCAGGCCACTGCCGGATGGATTGATGGTCAAAGGTGTTTTTACACAGAAACTTTCCCACGAAGGATAGGTGGTACGGCACAGTCCAACTGGATGGGGAATTCCACGGCAATGTGACCAGACCCATCCTTTGCAACACCGGGGACAGATAGAACCTCAGCACGTAGTGACACTTGGTGTTTGTGTACTGGCGTTCTACTGCAGCCCCCCTCCCAGCTCCGCCCGCACCCCTTTCCCTCCAACCCTTCCCACCTCACTCCTCCTCCTCGTACTCCCCCCTCTGCACCCCCTTCCCTCCACCTCCTCCCACCAGCATCCACCTACCCCTGTGTAGGGGCCCCAACAACCCCACTGCCTTGTGGGCGTCTCGGGAGAGACCAAGGCTAAGGGAGTAAATCCTAACAGAAAATCCGGAGCGGAACCCCGAAGGCGGTCATGTGTCACCTTTGGCATGTTTCCGGCAGTTCCTGCAGCCATTTTGGTGCCAAACGTCATGCTCTGCACTCCTTTGGACCCCACCAGGAAGGCTGAGAGGAGGGTTTTGACGCTTGGGCAACTCACAACCTCCATACATCCGCCCAGGCATGCGCCATGGAGAGGTCACTCCATAGTCGCCTCACAGCGACCAAATCAACACGGAAGGCAGCAGTTACGGGTTATAAGTCCAGCTCAATTGGCATAGAGATTGGGCGCCACGGGTTGCCTTTGTCAGTGGGAGAGGTCATCGCATCTCACTGGACAGCTACCGCCCGCCTCAAACCGGGCAGCCCCCAGTCAGTAAGGTTATGTCCCATCACAGTCCACCTGCTTCAATGGGTGCTTGGAGCTCAGGGTCATTACCCGACAAGTGGACTGCAACACCGCACCAAACAGCAAGACCAAAAAAGGAAAGAAGGTACCAGCCCTTCGTTTTGCAAGCTGGAACGTCAGAACTATGTGTCCTGGCCTGTCGGAAGACCTTACACAAATCAACGATTCTCAGAAGACCGCCATCATCAACAACGAGCTCAGTAGACTCAATGTGGACATTGCAGCACTTCAGGAGACACGCCTCCCTGCGAGCGGATCTCTAAGAGAGCAAGACTACACCTTCTTCTGGCAGTGTAGGGATCCTGAAGAACCAAGACAGCACGGAGTGGGCTTCACCATCAGAAACTCTTTGCTCAGCATGATACAGCCACCCTCAAATGGCTCGGAATGCATACTGTCCATCCGACTATTCACCGCCTCTGGTCCAGTACACCTACTCAGCATCTATGCTCCAACACTCTGCTCCCCACCTGAAGCTAAAGACCAGTTCTACGAGGAACTCCATAATATCATTAGTAGCATCCCCAACACCAAACATCAGTTCCTGCTGTGGGACTTTAATGCCAGGGTGGGGGCCGACCATGACTCATGGCCTTCCTGCCTTGGGCGCTATGGCATTGGAAGGATGAATGAGAATGGACAGAGACTGCTTGTGTTGTGTACCTATCATAACCTCTGCATCACCAACTCATTCTTTCACACAAAACCCTGTCACCAGGTTTCTTGGAGGCACCCAAGATCACGTCATTGGCACCAGCTGGACCTCATCGTCACAAGGCGAGCCTCTTTAAACAGTGTTCAAATCACACGCAGCTTCCACAGTGCGGACTGCAACACCGACCACTCCCTGGTGTGCAGCAAGGTTAGACTCAAACCAAAGGAGCTACATCACTCTAAGCAGAAGGGCCGCCCGCGCATCAACACTAGCAGAATTTCTCATCCACAGCTGTTACGCATGTTTCTAAATTCACTTGAAAAAGCCCTTCAAAACACTCCTACAGGGGATGCAGAGACCAAGTGGGCCCACATCAGAGACACCATCTATGACTCAGCAATGACCACCTATGGAAATTGTGTGAAGCGGAATGCAGACTGGTTTCAATCTCACATTGAAGAGCTGGAACCTGTCAGAGCCGCTAATCGCATTACACTGCTGAACTACAAGAAAGCCCGCAGCGAGTTAACATCCATAGCACTTAAAGCTGCCAGAAGCACTGCACAAAGAACAGCCAGGCGCTGCGCAAATGACTACTGGCAACACCTATGCAGTCATATTCAGCTGGCCACTGACACAGGAAATATCAGAGGGATGTATGATGGCATTAAGAGAGCTTTTGGGCCAACCATCAAGAAGATTGCCCTCTCAAATCTAAATCAGGGGACACAATCACTGACCAACGCAAGCAAATGGACCGCTGGGTTGAGCACTACCTAGAACTGTACTCCAGGGAGAATGTTGTCACTGAGACCGCTCTCAATGCAACCCTGTCTCTGCCAGTCATGGATGAGCTGGACGTACAGCCAACAAAATCGGAACTCAGTGATGCCATTGATTCTCTAGCCAGTGGAAAAGCCCCTGGGAAGGACAGCATTACCCCTGAAATCATCAAGAGTGCCAAGCCTGCTATACTTTTAGCTCTGCACGAACTGCTTTGCCTGTGCTGGGACGAGGGAGCAGTACCTCAGGACATGCGCGATGCCAATATCATCACCCTTTATAAGAACAAGGGTGACCGCGGTGACTGCAACAACTACCATGGAATCTCCCTGCTCAGCATAGTGGGGAAAGTCTTCGCTCGTGTCACTTTAAACAGGCTCCAGAAGCTGGCTGAGCGTGTCTACCCTGAGGCACAGTGTGGCTTTCGAGCAGAGAGATCCACCATTGACATGCTGTTCTCCCTTCGCCAGCTACAGGAGAAATGCTGTGAACAACAGATGCCCCTCTACGTTGCTTTCATTGATCTCACCAAAGCTTTTGACCTCGTCAGCAGACGTGGTCTCTTCAGACTACTAGAAAAGATCGGATGTCCACCAAAGCTATTAAGTATCATCACCTCATTCCATGACAATATGAAAGGCACAATTCAGCATAGCGGTACCTCATCAGACCCCTTTCCTATCCTGAGTGGCGTGAAACAGGGCTGTGTTCTCGCACCTACACTGTTTGGGATTTTCTTCTCCCTGTTGCTCTCACATGCATTCAAGTTCTCAGAAGAAGGAATTTTCCTCCACACAAGATCAGGGGGCAGGTTGTTCAACTTTGCCCGTCTAAGAGCGAAGTCCAAAGTACGGAAAGTCCTCATCAGGGAACTCCTCTTTGCTGACGATGCTGCATTAACATCTCACACTGAAGAGTGTCTGCAGAGTCTCATCGACAGGTTTGCGGCTGCCTGCAATGAATTTGGCCTAACCATCAGCCTCAAGAAAACGAACATCATGGGACAGGAGGTCAGAAATGCCCCATCTATCAATATTGGCAACCACACTCTGGAAGTGGTTCAAGAGTTCACCTACCTAGGCTCAACTATCACCAGTAACCTGTCTCTAGATGCAGAATTAAACAAGTGCATGGGAAAGGCTTCCTCTGCTATGTCCAGACTGGCCAAGAGAGTGTGGGAAAATGGCGCACTGACACAGAACACAAAAGTCTTAGTGTATCAAGCCTGTGTCCTCAGTACCTTGCTCTACGGCAGCGAGGCCTGGACAACGTACGTCAGCCAAGAGCGACGTCTCAATTCATTCCATCTTCGCTGCCTCCGGAGAATCCTTGGCATCAGGTGGCAAGACCGTATCTCCAACAAAGAAGTCCTCGAGGCGGCCAACATCCCCAGTATATACACCCTACTAAGCCAGCGGCGCCTGAGATGACTTGGCCATGTGAGCCGCATGGAAGATGGCAGGATCCCCAAGGACACACTGTACAGCGAGCTCGTCACTGGTATCAGACCCACCGGCCGTCCATGTCTCTGCTTTAAAGATGTCTGCAAACGTGACATGAAGTCCTGTGACATTGATCACAAGTCGTGGGAGACAGTTGCCAGTGATCGCCAGAGCTGGCGGGCAACCATAAAGGCGGGGCTAAAGCGTGGCGAGTTGAAGAGACTTAGCAGTTGGCAGGAAAAAAGACAGAGGCGCAAGGAGAGAACCAACTGTGTAACAGCCTCGACAACCAATTTTATCTGCAGCACCTGTGGAAGAGTCTGTCACTCTAGAATTGGCCTTTATAGCCACTCCAGGCGCTTCTGCACAAACCATTGACCACCTCCAGGCGCTTACCCATTGTCTCTCGAGACAAGGAGGCCAAAGAAGGAGAAGAAGTTGCCCCTTGAGATGGTGGTGGTGGGCCTTCTTCTTGAACTACTGCAGTCCATGTGGTGAAGGTGCTCTCTCAGTGTTGTTAGGTAGGGAGTTACCAGGTTATGACCCAGTGATCATGAAGGAACAGCCAAGTTGGAGGTGATGCTTCTTCTGTGTGCCTGCTGCCCTTGTCCTTCTGGGGGTGATGGAGGTCATGGGTTTGGATAAATATAAAGATTCTACGGTACACTTCAAAGAAGAACAGACAGCTGTGCTGGTGTCCTCGCCAATATTTATCCCTCAACCAACACCATCAAAAATAGATTATCTGGTTATTCATCTCACTGCTGTTTGTGGGACATTATTATGTACAAAATGACTGCCACATTCACCTCCATTACAGTGACTACATTTTAAGAACAATTCACCAGCTATGAATTACTCTGGAACATCCTGAAGATGTGAAAGGTGGCTTATAAATGCGAGTTCTATCTTATTGTCTTTGATAAAATAGGGACAGACAAGAAAGGTTGAATGAAAGAGAGAAATAGAGAAAGCTTACTGCAGTAGAGAGGTTTGAAATGTCAAATTTAAAAGGATTGCTCTTCCAACCACAAAAACAGTACATAATTTATGGAATTTAAAAAAAAAATATGCTGAGTGAAATCGTGAGAACAATGAAAGGGTGATGAAACTCCATTAAACTAGTGAGATGTCACACAGCCAATGTTGGATCCTTCCTACTAGTTCCACCTGGCCAAGCATAATGAAGTAGACAGAAATGCCTCTGATGTTCCAGAAGGGCAACACAATTGTCTTAAACAGAAGCACAGCGTGTTACAGGATGCATTCACCCTGACAGACAATCTGTGGAGCAGTGATGAAAACTAAAGTATTAGAGCTTGTGGCACATACACAGCTCACTCGGCTGCTAGCGCAGAGCGAGATGCAGGGAAGTAGGCATACTTCGATAGAGTACCGAGGGGGGAGATGGAAAGACGAACTGAAGATGAAGAAAGATCTTCTGACCTTCAAGAAGATAGAACCAGTGTTCAGAAAGCAGAATCGAACAAATTCTGTTCCCAAGTGCTGCAGAATAGTGTAGAACCTCAGGCTTACCTTGTAATTCAGAATTAAATGATATGGAAAAAGCAGTCCAGTTATGTCCCCATTAATCTGAATGGAAAACAGCAGGTACAAAGGAAATAAAAGCAGAAAAAACTAGTGCAATTTGCCACCTAATTGTAAAGCACAGCAGTGTTAAATTGATAGTCTGATAGCTTTATTCTGATATCACAAGAAGGTATACCTATGGGAAATACAAAAGCACTGTCTGGCTCTTTTATTTTCAGTTTTATCATGGAAGTTGAACTTGGATCTAATCTGCTAAACTAAAAAGTATCAAAAAAAAAACTATTTGAAACACTTCGGCAAGTCCAGGCTTTGCAATTGCAGACAACCTGCCAACACCAGCTTGGAAATGGTGCTGTTTGCACAAACCCACACTGAGACAGATATATCAACCACTATAATTGGGGCCCAGAGATTTCCAGTTAGGTTCAGGCATCAGAAAGTTTCTCATCTATTGGCTCACCCTGGTAGACCAAATATTTGCGTGAAAACTCTAAAAGATTGATCCATCCACACAGGGTAGTTGGTTCTGTGTGAAGCAGTTGGAAGGTTTTTGATCTGAGGAATGAACTTAATGCATTCTGAGGTGATATGACTCTCACAGGGATCTGGAGTTATGACCTGTGGAGTGTATCCAGGATGTATTCCTCGACTACTGTCAGGAAAGATTAAACAGGCTGCAGCTCTTTCCTCTAGGAAAGAGAAGACTGAGGGATGAACTGAAAGAGGTCTTTAAGATTATGAATGGATTTGATAGGTCAGACGTAGGGAAGATGTTTCCGCTTGCAGGTAAGACAAAGAACTAGGCACCATAAATATAAGACAGTTCACCACCACCTTCTCAAGGGCAATGAATGAATAAAAAAAGATAATCAGTAATAAATCCAATAGCGAATTCAGGAGAAACCTCTCTACCCAGAGAGTGGTGAGAATGTGGAACTCGCTACCACAGGGAGTGGTTGAGGTGAATAGTATAGATGTATTTAAGGGGAAGCTGGATAAACACATGAGGGAGAAAGGAATAGAATATGCCGATAGGGTGAGATGAAGCAGGGTGGGAGGAGGCTCATGTGGAGCATAAACATCAGCATGGACCATTTGGGCTGAATGGCCTTTTTTGTTTTAAATATGTTACTCTGTATATTTCTGGCAATAATTGTACACTATGCACCCTACTCAGTATTAATGTGAAGCCAAATGTCCTCTGGTCATTAATAGTTGCAGGAAAAAGGGATTGTTGACGAGATTAGGCACTGGTCTTTCACACTGGGCCTCTCTTGAAATGCAGCCCCAAGCAGTGACACTAACATCTGTTGACAGCAAAAGGTTCGACATGCCATTTGTTCAGACACTCTCAATTGAGTTTCTATTGATCAGAAAAATCTTGCACAAAAACTCATCCCATTAAAAGTATTAACTTCCATTTATATTGCACCTTTCCCGACGTCAGGATCTCCCGAAGTCTTTTACATGGAATGAGGGAATGCAGCACTGTCAGAGGTACCGTGCTTCAGATGAGGCTCTCTCTGCCCTCTCAGGTGGGCGTACAAGATCCCATGGCACTATTTTGAAGAAGAACAGGGGAGTTGTACCCGGTGTCCTGGCCAATATTGATCCCTCAACCAACATCACTAAGAACACAGAATCTGGTCAGTATCACATTTCTTTGGTGGGATCTTGCTGTGTGCAAATTGGCTGCTACGTTTCCTACATTACAACAGTGACCAGTCTTCAAAAAATGTACTTCATTGGCTGTAAAGCTCTTTAGGACAAACTGAGGTTGTGAAAGGCGCTATATAAATGCAACTCTTTCTTTCAGTGAGCAACTCATTGTACTTTCCAACAGACAAACAACATTCTCACCAAAAGTTGTGTTTACTGCACCTTATAATTCAACTTGAGAAGCGGGAAGTCCAGTCAGAGAAGTCTTTATCTAGAAAGAAACAGCTTCTTGGCAGAGAAACATTAAAAAGAATACATTTTTCAGGGCTTGGTTGCAAAATCAAAGGCCTAAAGGCTTATAAAACAAGACAAATAATAATCACAAATAGAACCCACCTACTGAGAGACTAACCACCATCCGACAGGGAGAAATATAAATGATTTCATTTATTTATTAGCAAATCAGAATATCATCACTGCAATATAACCTGCCTATTCGATGCAGTTACTCAATATTAAATTAAACGGAAAGCCTTGATCTTAAATATATGTGTATTCTAATCTTCAAGGGAATGTTTGATGACATATTGTTCAAACTACCTAGGCACAGAAAGAATTTCAATTTTAATTAAGCACAGCTGCACACAAGGCTGGATTCTTGCTGCCTTTCTTCACCAGTTGTGTCTTTATTTTTTCTGAGCTAATGGCATGGCTTAAAATAACAGGGTTTTTATGTGTGGGAAATTTTTGGGCATTGAATCAGTGTTTTTGGAGAGTTGGCGCAGCTCGCAATCTCTAATTATGGGCAGCCGTTCTTTCAAATTACAGTTAACAGCAATATTTATCTTATTACGTGCAATTCCTTTTCAAAATATGAGTTTGACACATTACTGTTGTCATGCTAGACTCTGCAATTCATGTGTTACATTGCATTAGGCATCAGCTGTGCCTCGGGGGTAGCACTCTTGTGTCTGGGTCAGAAGGTTGTGGGTTCAAGTCCCACCCACTCCAGGCACTTAAGCACAAAATACAAGCTGATACTCCCAGTGCAGTACTGAGCGAATGCTGCACTGTTGGAGGAGCTGTCTCTCAGATGAGGTACTTAACTGAGGCCTCAGGTGGACTCAAAAGATCCACACCAATATTCTGAAGACGGGGAGTTCCTGCTGGTATTCTGGCTGATATTTATCCCTCAATCGACATCTTGAAAAGCAAACTAACACAATATTGTTTGTGTGATCTTGTTGTGCACAAATTGGCTACTGCCTTTCCTAACGTTACAACAGTAACCGTACTTCATTGGCTATAAAGCACTTTGGGGTATCCTGAGGACATGTAAGGCACTATACAAATGCAAATATTCCCCCATTCCTCCTATTCTGAAGGCAATGACTTATATTGAGATACAGTTCACAGACATCAGATGTCCTGTGGTACTTAGCCCTACTGGTTATTCTTTGAAGCGAGCACCATCACTACAAATGTGGGTAGGTTATTTGAGCATGTTGGGTTTCACAGCCATTCCTACCTCACATGACACCCTCACACCTTATAGCAAGGGCACATTGGATTGTAATGAGGAACAGGGGCCCTCACTGATCGCATCCCAACTCCATGTCCTGGCTGAGCTGTTAACTATACTCAGCACAGATCAGGAAATGAACCTCAGGCCTCAATGGGGTAGAAATTGGTCATTAATGCATTAATTTTCTGGACCAATTTCCCAGGGGTACACACCACGTCCCAAGGACATCAGAAGAAAATCTGCCGGCATGTAGACCTCAGACGATTTACAAACATGCAGACATCTGCCTAAAACAGTGATGCCATCATCCCTGTGCTCACTGACCTTCATTGGCTTCCGATCTGAAAAAGTCTCAATCTTAAAGGTCTCATCATTATTTTCAAGTCCCTCCATGGCCTCGCCCCTCCCTATCTCTGTAATGTCTTCCAGCCCCTACAGCCCTCTGAGATCTCTGCACTCCTCCAATTCTGGCCTCTTGAGCATCCCCCAGTTTCCTGCACTCCGCTATTGGTGGCCATGCCTCCACCTGCCTGGGCCCTAAGCTCTGGAATTCACTCCACAAACATCTCCACATCGCTACCTCTCCTCCTTTATGAAGCTCCTTAAAATCTACCTCTTTGATCAAACTTTTGGTCACCTGTCCTAATATCTCCTTATGTGGCTTGGTGTCAAATTATGTTTGCTAACGATCCCCCAAAGCGCCTTGGAATGTTTTACTATGTAAAAGGCGCCATATAAATACAAGTTGTGGTTTTTGAAAGTGGGTGTCAAAATATTTCTAACTCTTTGGGTTGGGTCTTTTATCCTCTGGCCATCGAGGCAGCTGAAATGAAGGGGATTTTTATAATTTGTCAAGTTGAAACTCTGCCACATTTAACTATAGTCTGTCAAAATTAAATATTCTTAAACACACAGATTACAACTCAGTGCAATGTTTGACATTGTAGTGATAGATGGAGCATTTACTTCTGTGCTCTTTTGAGTGACAATTAAAGTAGTGTTATTAACTTCTTTGTCAAGGGCCACAATTCAAGCTAGTGCCGTTCTCAAAGGGGAACCCATGGGAAAGGTCCATCATGGAGTGATGGGATGAAGGTCCATACTGTGTAAGTCCACCACTAGTGAGGCCCACCTGATTTCAATGGCATCGTTCTGGACAGTTGCCAAGTGCAAGCCATGCACGTCGACAAAGAAAGAGAGAAAAATGATCCTCTGAAATAGTTCTACTTGAATAAGGTCCATTCACCTGCTATGTGTGGCCTTGATCCCCAATGATGTTACCTTGCCTTCTTTTGATGCAAGGTATGAAAGAAATGAGGCAGCAATGCAACACAGCCAGGATCCTAGACCTGAGCAGGCCATGAATGAGAGCCAGAAGCACACAAAACAACCAGTCTGGTGGCTGGGTGGAGTGCTGTACTTTTCCTTCAGGCCTTATTGTGAATACGTAGGATCGAGCATAGGCTATTCAGCCCCTCGAGCTTGTTCTGCCATTCCATTAGATCATGGCTGATCTATATCTTAACTCCATTTACCCACCTCGATTCTATAACCCTTAATACCCTTGCCTAACAAAAATCCATCAATCTCAGTTTTGTAACTTTCAATTGACCCCCAGCCTCAACAGGTTTTTGGGGGAGAGAGTTCCAGATTTCCACTACCCTCTGTGTGAAGTGAACAAGTGTCTCATGACATCACCCTGAATGGCCTAGCTTTAATTTTAAGGTTATGCCCCCTTGTTCTGGACTTCTCCACCCAGCCCCCATCCCCTACCCCCCACCCCCCATCACCAGAGGAAATAGTCTCACTCTATCCTATTAAATACTTCAATCGTCATCAAACACCTCAATTAAATCACCCTATAATCTTCCTTACTCAAGGGATAATAAGCCTAGTCAAATGCAATCTGTCCTCATAATTTAACCCTTTTAGCTCCAGTCACAGGCTGAAAGGATTAGCTCCACCCTACATCAGTTGAGTTGTTATTTCCATTCCTGGGGATAATTTATAGGTAAGAAGATGGAATCCAACTCGGGATTTAATGAGCTGGAAATTCCATAACAAAACCATTATTCAGAGATTGGAGAGAAAAATAACACTAACAGATTTAGCAAGAGTGGTGTGAGTCATAATTTAGCTATGAGTTTGAGACTCCCTAGGAACCTATATCAAAAGAACCAATTACCTGAGGCCATTGAAGGTCAACGTTTGTGCCATTTAATTTACCATAATTTCATGGCCTAAGCAATGATCCTGGTTATAGAATTGCACGCAATAAAAATAACTCAGCATGCTTTCCTTACATGAATTACGCTACAAAAGTGGCTGTGTCATGTCCCAGGATCACAGCATTGACATATCCTTGTATCACTGCCATTTCCCATCCTGTAAAAGGAATACCTTCCTGTTGCCTGCCCTCCTTTCCTGAAGGTGCTGACTCACACTCATAGCCAAGGTGACAGACACCCGTCAATACCTCATCTGAAGTCGCAACGAGAGAGACCTTCCAGATTTCTGTTTAGAAAATGTTGGCATAAACGGTCTCCACAAAAATTATCCACAAGTTGCCAAGTTGTTTCGTTTTTCAGCCATGAAACATTGGAAAGTAGCTAATCCTCTGGCAGGCAATATGTGGAATTTTCCAGCCCTGGAGGTGCTACAAGCCATTTGGGAATTCAGATCCCTAATTCACATTGATTGCTGTTGTCAAACTATGTCCTAGACTGTCTCTCATAAGTGCAAGGGAATGACCTGAATTATTTCCAGGTTCCAATTGAAGATCCTCTGTTCGAAGGCCAATTGCCTTTTCCAACTTTTACTTCTTCAGTAACATAAAATGGCTTTCATCCTTAAGTTCATTAATAATGAATTGTGACATTTGGTCATGTAGGCTAATAACGGCAAGTCTTTTTGGCAAGACTGTGAAGATTTGTTTATTTGTCCTGGAATTAAGCAGAACCACTCTGTAACATAAGGACCTATTTTCAGTTTGAGTCGATTTGAAAGGACGAAAATGGTCTTCTGGGGTTAGAATTCAAAGTAGAATTTCAGATTGCTGTCAGGCTTCAGGTGTATCTCAGTACTGACACTGGCTCTTATTCTGCCTAAACTTCATATTGATATGGAATCTGAAGTGGGGAAATTGTGACATTCTGTTCTCTTAATTAGAGGGTCTTTCTAATTTTCAAAATATGCGCTGGGAAGACGAGAAAAAATAATTTTACTTAGTGAGTTGTGGAATGTGCTGCCTGAAAGGGCGGTGGAAGCAGATTCAATAGTAACTTTCAAAAGGGAATTGGATAAATGGTTGAAAGGGAATTATTTGCAGGGCCATGGCAGTAGGACTAATTGGATAGCTCCTTCAAAGAGCTGGCACGGGCATGATGGGTCAAATGGCCTCTTTCTGTGCTGTATTGTTCCCTTCGACTAAGCATTCTGCAAAAAGGATTCAATTTTCATTGAGACTTTATAGAAGAATGAAGCCCACCAGCAAAGGTTAGACACCGAGCTTGTTACCCTTCCATTCTCTTACATAGTGAGCCCTTGAGCTCCGCAATGCACAGGATTGGCTTTCCATGGGATAGGATTGAAAGAAAGCAACAAAGAACTTGCATTGCTATAGCACCCTTCATGACCTCAGGATGTCTCAAAGCACTTTACAGCCAATGCAGTACTTTTTGATGTGTGGTCACTGTTGTGACATAAGAAATGCAGCAGTCAATTTGCGCACAGCAAGCTCCCACAAACAGCAATGTGATAATGACCAGATACTCTGCTTCAGTGACGTGGGTTGAGAGATAAATATTGGGCAGGGCACCAGGGAGAGCTCCCCCTGCTCTTCTTTGAAATAGTGCGATGAGATCTTTTACATCCACCTGAGAGGGCAGACGGGGCCTTAGGTTAATGTCTCAAGCAAAAGACAGCACTTCTGGTAGTGCAGTACTTCCTCAATAATTTCGCTGGGAATGTCAGCTTAGATTTTATACTCAAGTTGCTGAAGTGGGGCTTGAACCCACAATCTTCTGAATCAGAGGTAACAGTGTTACCCACTGAGCCATGGCAGAAAGCAAGGAAGGTGGTGAAGGAAGCGCCAGCCTTCGTACATAAGGCTTACAGAACTGCAATGGGAAGTGAGGGGAGGAGGTGTCTGTAATAAGAAGAGCAGATTTGGGAGCACAAAGTAGCTAGATTGGTGCCAGGAAAGGTTGGTGAAATGTGGAGCTTGGGCCAGCTTTGGCATAGGAGGGAAGAAGGAAATCGTCCCTGAAGCAGCAGAACAGTACAATGGGGCCTGGAAGCTATGCTCTGTTTGCTTGGTTATATTACATCACAGTAACATTATACCCGTGTTATGTTGGATCTTGGCCCCTGTCGTGACTCATGGAGTTGACACAAAACATTAGTCTCAGCTGGGTGGGCTGCACTGTGAATGGTGGGGAGGGTTGCAGGGGGGGTATGTGCCTGAGGGTGGGATGTTCCCAGGGCAGTGAATAACTGCAAATTTTTTTAGGCTGACTTTGAAGATTTGTTTATTTATCCTGGCATTTTGTAAAACTACCCTACGATATGAGGACCATTTTTCAGCTTGTACCAATTTGAAAGGACGAGAATGAATCCTTGTTATTTACCCAGAAAGTAGTTAGAATGTGGAACTCGTTACTACAAGGAGTAGTTGAGGCAAATGGCAGAGATGCATTTAAGGAGAAGCTAAATGAACACATGAGGGAGAAAGGAATAGAAGGATATGTTGATGGAGTGAGATGCAGTAGATGGGAGGAAGCCTGGGTGGAGCATAAACACCGGCATGGACCAGTTAGTCTGATATAATTCTTTTTGTGTTGTAAATTCTATGTAATTCTATGTAAGGGAGTTGCTGCATGATAAACTGGTTGCATCTGTGATCGTCCTAAATTGTTGAAATTTAGATGTCTATTAGTGTAAATTCAGCAATGCTGTAGTCCCTGTAGCTATTGCACTCAAAGATGGCACAAAACCAGAAAACAGTACTCATGTATCATAGACCTAACAATGACCCATCATCCCAAACATGGATCCCCTTTGGCAATAACTCACCAAGGCTTCTTCAGCAGCACCTCTCAAATCCACAACTTCCACCACCTTGAAGGACAAGAGCAGCAGGCACATGAGAACTCCACCGCATGCAAATCATGCTCTAACTCACACATCATCCCAACTTGGAACTATATCCCCATTCTTTCATCGTCACTGCATTAAAATCCTGGAACTCCCTCCCTAATAGCACTGTGGGGGCACCTACACCACATGAAACTGCAGTGGTTCAAAGAAGGTGGCTCACTGCCACAAGGGCAATTAGGGATGGGCAATAAAGGCCGCCCTTGCCAGGAATGGTCACGTCCCAAGAATGAATAATGTGTTTCCCATCTGCAAGTTCTATGTCAGGTGGGTTTCCCTAACTCCTCTCAACCTGCTGCCCAGCACCTTCATTGCAACAATCAGTCTTGTTGTGTAATCATCTAACACTCTGAAAAATAACATTGTTCAAACAGAAATGTTTGAGATAGCAGGAGTCAGTTTTATGAATCTGAGCTCTCAACTTAGAGCTTCTTGCAAAGGGAGGGTATGTCCGGCACACACATTAATCCATTTTACGTGATATGTTGCCCAGAGGACAGAACACTATGCGGCTCTTGGACCTCCATTTCTAATACATGCTTCCATCCTGCAAGGCTCCCCATTGTCCTAATGTGTAAAATCTGCCCCATTATATGAAGAGAAACTGCTTGCAATGAGCTACAGCAATAGTTCATCCCCTGGATACCAACAAACAAGTCAAATGTTTTTTTCCCCAGTGGCAGTGCACTGGTTAATATGTTCACACGAGATTGCCTAGCGGGAGAACACCAATTGTTTTAAACAGATTAACCACTGCAATAAAACAGCACACAAAGGAATTTATATACACATGTTAACCAGCATGCAATCAAAGGAAATTAAACTGTGATGTTCCCAGCCGCAGTCTGTGATGATGTCAGAACCCCTTGGTTGAATTAATATTTGTAAATTGCTGAGAGCTGTTATCAATGATTTAATTTAAGATGTGGGAGCTTACAATGAGAGAGTTAAAGTCTGGTGCTGTTATATTCAGTACAATTCCATGATTCTCCTTTAGGCAGCATGAAAGGAAACAGTATTTACACAGCATGAAAGCAGCCAAGAACAACATTCCTACTGCAGCATTCCCATTGCTGCTCACTGTGCAATCAGACAGTGTCTTTCCATAAACAGGGAATTTCTGACACTAGACGACTCTAGTTACAAATGATTACTCTTAACCCTTTGACTACTGCTGAACTTCCTTTGCACTTTTAAGATCATTCTGTATTGCCATGACGATCCCTTTGAAAGACAGACTTACACCCTATTTATTAAGCATTTAATTTTTTATTGAAGGGAATAAATGGTAAAAGCGGCCCTTTTACAAGCAAATCAATAGTTGAGTTGTTAACTGTTATGCTAATCACTTTCTGTGAACAGTTGGCTTTGGTAGCTTTCTCTGATTGTAAAGAGAAACAGAAAAGATGAGATCGGTCACTCAGCCCATGGTGTCAGCCATGCCTCAGTGGTAGAGTTCTCATCTCTGTCAGAAAATTGTTGGTTCATATCCACTCCACTCCCGAGCATACAATCTAGGGTGTCACTTCAGTGCTCTACTGTCAGAGGCGCTGTCTATTGGTTGTGAGGGGCGCTCTATTAAAGCAAGTTTATTCTTTTTTCTTTATTCCTATAATCCCCTAACTATTCCAACTTAGCAAGTGCAGTTTGAACAGCCCGAGTGTTTTTCTCCCTGACAACTTGAGTGACAAGTCATTCAAAACATGCTTTGAATAAGGAAGTACTTTCTGATATTTAAAGAGGATTTGCATTTCTTAAAAGACTTTTTACCCCCTCAGGAAACCCAAAGCTCTTCACAATCAATGAAGTACAGTCACTGTTGTAATGTAGGCAAGTGTGGAAGCCAATTTAGGCACAGCAAGCTTCCACAAAACAGCAATGAGTTAAAATGATGTGCTTGAGGGATAAATATTGACCAAGACACCAGGAATAACTCCCCTGCTCTCCTTCAAAATAGTGTGTGTGATCTTTTACATCCACCTTAGAGAGAAGGCGAGGCTTTGTTTCGACAACCATGTGAAGGCAGCATCTCTGACAGTGCTGAAATTCCTTTCTGCCCTAATATCTCTTTATGTGGCTTGGAGTGGAATTTTGTTTTATAATGCTCCTGTGAAGCACCTTAGGGCATTTTATGACATCAAGGGTGTGATATACATAGGAATAAATGGGTCTTTTTCCGGGTGGCAGGCAGTGACTAGTGGGGTACCACAGGGATCAGTGCTTGGGCCCCAGCTATTCACAATATATATTAATGACTTGGGTGAGGGAACTAAATGAAAGATTTCCAAGTTTGCAGACGACACAAAGCTGGGGGGAAAGTGAGCTCTGAGGAGGATGCAAAGAGGCTCCGATGTGATTTGGACAAGTTGGCTGAATGGGCAATGCATGGCAGATGCAGTATAATGCAGATAAATGTGAGGTTATCCACCTGGGTTGTTAAAACAGAAAGGCAGATTATTATCTGAATGGTGATAGATTGGGAAAGGGGGAGGTGCAATGAGACCTAGGTGTCCTTGTACACCAGTCACTGAAAGCAAGCATTCAGGTGCAGCAAGCAATTAGGAAGGCGAATAGTATGTTGGCCTTCATTGCAAGAGGATTTGAGGACAGGAGCAAGGATGTCTTACTGCAGTTATACAGGGCCTTGCTGAGACCACATCTGGAGTATTGTGTGCAGTTTTGGTCTTATTTGAGGAAGGATGTTCTTGCCATGGAGGGAGTGCAAAGAAGATTTACTAGGCTGATTCCTGGGATGGCAGGATTGATGTATGAGGAGAGATTGGGTCGACTAGGCCTATATTCACTAGAGTTTAGAAGAATGAGAGGGGATCTCATAGAAACCTATAAAATTCTAACAGGACTAGACAGGCTAGATGCAGGGAGGATGTTCCTGATGGCTGGGGAGTCCAGAACCAGGGGTCACAGTCTCAGGATACGGGGTATGCCATTTAGAACCCAGATGAGGAGAAGTTTCTTCACTCAGAGGGTGGTGAACCTGTAGAATTCTCTACTGCAGAAGGCAGTGGAGGCCAAATCATTAAATATATTCAAGAAGGAGATAGATATATTTCTTAATGCCAAAGGGATCAAGGGATATGGGGAGAAAGCAGGAACAGGGTACTGAATTAGACGATCTGCCATGATCCTTTTTGAATGGCGGAGCAGGCCTGAAGGGCCGAATGGCCTATTCCTGCTCCGATTTTCTATGTTTCTATGCTGTTGGGAGCATCAGCATGGAGTGTGCTGAAATCAGATTTAAACTCACAATAGAGGGAAGAGTTCTACTCACTGAATCACAGCAGATACCATCATGTACCATGGTTTACATTTGATCATTCAAAGTTGTTAATACAGTTACAAATTATCAAAATATCCAATTCTTTGAATGGTGACACAGTAAAGTGGGACTTTAGTGCCAAGAAGAATTGAATTACCATAAAATCTGAACTAAATGACTTTGATGTAAGAGGAGTAAAGTGTAATATGCAAATAAAAGGCATGAAATACACTGTTCACCTGTCAGAATCTGTATAGAGAGAAACTGGTTAACATTCTAATTCCCTGAACAGGTAAGTGACAAAGAGTCAGGTCGGGATCCTGCACACACACAGCTTGTTGGTGTTCTTGAGGAGTCATCTCAGTTAAATCGGAAACAGAGTTAACATTTCAGGTCAGTGACCCTTTTCCTGAACAGTTCTTGTTCTCGTCAGTTCTGGCAAAGGGTCAGCAACATAAAACTTTAACTCTGTTTCTCTCTCCACAGATGCTACCTGACCTGCTGACTACTTCCAGCACTTCCTGTTTTTATTTCAGATTTCCGGCATCTGCAGCATTTTGCTGTTGTCTTTCCACTTATGTCTTCCGGTCCTACCTTCCTTTGGCACTTATTTTCCTCAATAAAAATTTGAATGATAAAGATGAACTATTGAAAAATATGGTCCAACTTATTCCCACAAGCAGCCTCCCTGGGCTATGTACTGCCTGATTGGAAACCTACGCTACATTCCAAACTGTAAATGCATTGCTGATATTTCTAAAGAGCCTTAAAATATTGAAATACAGAGCACAGAAATGTTGTGACATTTCTGAAGATGTTTAGTTGATTTTTTTTTGTTGAAGTACCTTGCCTGTGGGTAACAATTATGTAATAACAATAGCATCATACAGCACAACCAGTCATGTCTGTGTCAGCTCTTTGAAAGAACTTTCCAATTAGTCCCACTCCCCTGCATTTTCCCCCGCACAGTTCCGCAAACTTTTCCTCTTCAAGTATTTATCCAATTCCCTTTTGAAAGTTACAATTGAATCCAGAGGGCACAGATTTAAGGTAATTGGCAAAAGAAGCAATGGCAGCATGAGGAAAAACTTTTTTACGCAGTGAGTGGTTAGGATCTGGAATGCACCGCCTGAGAGTGTGCGGGAGACAGATTCAATTGAGACATTCAAAAGGGAATTGGATAATTATCTGAAGTGAAAAAATTTGCAGGGCTACATGGAAAGGGCAGGGGAGTGCAACTAGGTGAGTTAATCTTGCAGAGAGCTGGCACGGTCACGATGGGCCAAATGGCATCCTTCTGTGCTGTAACCATTCTACGATTCTATAAATCTGCTTCCACCACCCTTTCAGGCAGTGCATTCCAGATCACAACAACTCACTGTGTGTAAAAATTATTCTCATCTCTTCCTCTGGCTCTTTTGCCAATTATCTTAAATCTGTGTCCTCTGATTACTGACAATGCAGCAGCTTAAAACTGCAAATCAATAAATCCAACAAGGTCACTTAAAATTACATGAGCACAGACTGTATTTTCAAGGACATAATAGAGTCTGTGCCTGGCACACCTTATGTACTGCTGGGATTTTAAACAGATCTTTCCAAAGTCTAATACTTGCAGAACCAACCTCAGCAAAGCTGCTTCCTCTGCTTCATCAGTGGATGCCAGTCAATCAACAACAGGAGCCTGCATTTAGATAGTGCCTTTGACATACAGAATGTCCCAAGTGCAAAAGATAAATAGATAAAGGAAAGAGTTCCGAACTGTGGAAGGGCAGCCAAAAGCTGATTTGAAAAGATGGGCTTTGAGAAGATTTTTGCAAGGTGGAGGAAGAGGTGGAGAAGACGGATAGGTTTAGGAAGGGAGTTCCAGACAGTAGGGTTAAGGAAGAAGAAAGATCTTTCCCCAATGATTGGGTGAAGGTGGGTGAGATGGGCAAAAGATCAGAGGTGGAGGACTGCAAACTGTAGGAGGGGATGTGAGTTTGGAGTCAATATGCCCTGCCTTCTGCAATTTGTCCTCAAAGTACTTTGCCTTGCAACCATAATCCCTGGCACCAGAAATCTCATAAGAGCTCAACATTTTGACTATGCCTTTGATGTTCCTCCTAAACTACTTCCCTTGGGTTTAGTGACCACTTCACCACCATTGTCTTATGTGGTGAACACTATATAAAAGCAAGGTTTTGCTGTTGAATGTCTGAAAGCAGTGGTCTCGCAGGTAAAGATCTCTTTTGTGCAAATTAACTGTAGTGTTTCTGACATCATAACAGTCACTAAGGTTCTGAAAGTGTGTATTGGGTGCAAAAGTACTTTGGGACATCCCAAAGTCATGATAGGCGCTATAAAATTGCAAGTTGTTTTATTCTTTTCTTTCTTTTCTTTCTTTAGGTAGGGACTTCCAACAAAATCCCTCTCTCCCGGCACAGTCACGATGGGCCATATCATAAAGACGTCATTAGGGGGAGCTGAGTTAAAAAGTGCTGGGAAAGGAATTGGCATTTCTGAAAAATATTTCATAAACAACAAGGAAACAAATAGCTAGATTCTCTTGTCTGTATTGGTTGAAAAGAAAAAGAAAGACTTGCATTTATGTAGCACCTTTCACAACCACAGGGCTTCCCAAAGCACTTTACAGCCAATGAAGTGTAGTTACTGTTGTTATGTAGGAAGCACAGAGCCAATTTGCACACAGCAAGCTCCCACAATGTGATAATGACCAAATAATCTGTGATCATGATATTGATTGAGGGATAAATATTGGCCAGGCACTGGGGAGGACTCCTGCGCTCTTCTTCAAAATAGCAGCATGGGATCTATTACATCCACCTGTGGAAGACAGACAGGACCTCTGTTTAACATCACATCTGAGAGACAACACCTCCAACAGTGCAGTACTCCTTCAGTACTGCACTATCAGCCTAGATTTTTGTGCTTAATTCTTGGACTGAGACTTCAACCCACAGTCTGCAAATACAAAGACACAATTGCTACCCACTGAGCCACAGCAGACATTGTGTAGGTAAGGATAGCCTAGATAAATCCAAACTTAGAAAATGTTGTGCCCAATCCCAATCCTCTCCTGTCACATCAAATGACTAACTCTTGGCAAATGAGATTGGAGTAGAGTGCAAAAAGAGTACAGCAAATCCCAAAGATGGTTCTTATATGGAAGCCAGTAGATTCCTGGGGATGGTTCCTATGGTGTTCTCAGCTGATCCTGACATTTACTGACTAAATGGATCCAAGCTCCTCCCATGTGCCTATAACCTGCATTATTGCTGCAGGTTCCAGATATGACCTGTGTCCAAAAGCAACAAATCATGGGGATAATCAATTATATAAGTTCCATCAGTAATGTCTCCAGCACATCAGGAGACCTTTCCTTCATTCTTTTGGTGTTGCATAGTTCTGATGCCACCCTGGTGTCAGGCAGTAGGCCCATTTGAAATGGAATTGGGGGCGTTGTGATGCAAATGGGATCCTGATTTGGACTGAAATGGCCAGAGTGAGCATTATGCACACTCCAACCAGCATCAAGTGAGGCCCTGACCAAACAGCACTCCAAAAGAGCATAAAAACATTAGAAATAAGAGCAGGAGTAGGCTATATGGCCCTTCGAGCCTGCTCCACCATGCAATAAGATCATAGCTGATCTGATCTTGGCTTCATCTCCACTTTCCAGCCTGTTCCCCATAACCCATGACTCCCCTATAGCTCAAGAATCTAGCTATCTCAGCCTTAAATATAGTCAATGACCCAGCCTTCACTGCTCTCTGGGGTAGAGAATTCCTAAGATTCACGACCCTCTGAGAGAAGAAATTCCTCCTCATCTCCATCTTAAATGGCCTGCACCTTATTCTGAAACTATATCCCCTAGTACTAGATTCCCCCAGAAGGGGAAGCATCCTCTCACCATCTACCGTGTCAAGCCGCCTCAGAATCTTGTACGTTTCAATTAGAAAAGCTGAGTTGCTCTTCATTGGTGTGGGACCAGGTAGATCAGGAGTGACATCTCCAATCTCTGAGCTCCACCGTTTTATGAAAGGGAGACAGACTTGTATTTCTATCGCTCCTTTCACAAACTCAGGAAATCCCAAAGTGCTTTACAGCCAATGAAGTCTAGCCACGGCTGTAATGTAGGAAATGCGGCCAGCCAATTTGTGCACAGCAAGATCCCACAAACAGCATTGTAATAATGACCAGATCGTCTGTTTTAGTAATGTTGGCTGAAGAATAAATATTGGCCAGTACATCGGGGATAACGCCCCTCCTGTTCTACGAAATAGTGCCATGGGATCTTTTACATCCAACCTGGGAGAGAGCCTTGGTTGAACGTCTTATCCGAAAGGTGCCACCTCTGACAGTGCAGCACTCCCCCAGCACTGCATTGGTGCGTCAGCCTGGATTTTTGTGGCATCATTTGGGCCTGCACACAAAGCCTTTCACTAGTTTGGCAACTGGATTTTTCTGAACTCAGCTAAGCTAATTTTTCATTTTGCACAAGGTTTTACAGGAAATTTAATTCGAGACAATGAGTCCATTAAAGACACAGAAACAGCCCATTGGTGAAGATAAGGTGCTACAAGGGAAGAGCGAGGGAGTGGGACTAACTGGATAGCTCTTTCAAGGAGTCATCAAAGGCATGATGGGTTGAATGACCTCTTTCAGTGCTGTCAGATTCTATGATATGTGAAAAAGGGCCCTAAACTTCTGCAAAGTATAGCAATTCCTGTGGAGATGGGAATGCTGCAGATGAAGGCATGATCGGCACAATAATACACAACTGGGATGTAAAACGTACATCAGCAGAATGGAACATCCATCATTATCTGTTTAAGCACGCTAAGCATTGTAAATTTAATGTGCCTCAAATAATTTTCTCAAAATGGGAATGCTGTAACTCTTTCGATGCTACTTAAAAACCTTTAATTGCTGCTTCATGAAGCACATTAAAAATTATTGTCAACAGCCGACATTAAGAATATCAGGGACCATCGGTCAAGTGAGTACCTATTATCTGCCCAATTCGCCCGTGCCTTCATTAAAGAGATATTTAGAAGTCATTATTTTTTTTTGCACTTTGCAAATTAAAATTAATCAAGTGTTGAGAAAATGATACAGAGTGAGAAACCTTCTTCAGATTGCAGGCTACCTCGTAAACAACTGCTACTCTGTGACGAGCTGCTCGGCCATTTGATAAACTGAGTCAATCTGCTTGAACACCAAAAGAAATTGTCTCATTAAATTGCTCAGCAAATATTATAACGAAATTGGAAAGGGCAAACCTGCTGAATTGTCTGATTTGCTGCCCATTTTAAGAAAGCTAGGCTGATTGGTAAAGAGTATCGCTGCTGGTTTTATGGGGAAATGAATTGCCTGATTGAAACATTAGAAACTGGAGTTCATTCAGCCCCTCAAGCTTGCTCCACCATTCAATTAGATCATGACTGATCTATACCTTAACTCTATTTGTCCACCTTTGCTTCATACTCTTAGTTAACAAAAATCCATCGATGTCAGTCTTGAAAACTCCAATTAAACCCCCCCAGCCGTTTGGGGGCAGTTTTCCAAATTCATACCAATCTTTGTGTGATGAAGTGCTTCCTGATGTAGCTCCTGAACGGCCTGGCTCTAATCTTCAGATTACGCCCCCTTGTTCTTCATTCCCCCATCAGAGAAAATAGATTCTCCTGATTTATTAACTGCAAAATAATCTGTTTTAGTAATATTGGTTCAGTAATAAATATTAGGCCAGGACACCAGGGAGGTGGTGGGGGGGGGGAACTTCTCTTCCTTTCTTTGAAATAATACCATGGGAGCTTTTACACCCCTCCCCCACCGAGCAGGCAGATGCGGCCTCGGTTTAACGGCTCATCTGAAAGACTGCACCTCCGACAGTACTGCACTCCCTCCCCCTCAGTACGGGATGGGAGGGTCAGCAGGGATTACGTTTCTGAAAGTCACCTGCTCAAGGAGCAACTTCACAGAAAAAACTCTTCTCATGGCAAAAGAACTAGAGGGGAAATTGGAGAGGTACTTGAAGAGAGCTAATTTTCAGGGAAAAAGCAGGAGTGTGGGACTAAACTGGACAGCTCTTTCAAAGAGCAGGCACAGGCACGGCAGGCAAAATGGGATCCTTCTATGTTGTAAGATTCTGGGAGATATCGCACATCCAATAACACCCTGAAGCTGACAGACACTTATAGCAACAGGTTTACTGAACACCAAAGAACAGGGAGGGAGATGGGTTCTAGGCTGTATTATGAGAAACGCTGATCTATAACTACACTGGGCTCTAGAACCAGGAGCCGGGTGTGTGTAAGTGGCCCTGTGTGGCTATCGATGCAGGTATAGTCATAGCTCCACAAGAGAACAACTGCCGTGCTAATTAAAAGTTGCCAGTTGATATACCTTGTGTTATGGAATCACCACTAGTATGGTGAATTAAATGTGTTCCAGATGTCAGTTCTAGTTTATTCATTCTTTAGGGACATCCACTTCAATCAGACATTTGTTATGTATTATTATTCCAAAGAAAACTATTTAATTGGCTAATTTATCCTACTCCTGTTCCTGTTCACCCATCACCCCCTGGGCTCGCTGATATACATTGGCTCCTGGTCCAGCCAGTCCTACTGTTGCAACCGAGGCAGGAGGAGTGCACTGTTTATTCTAGTCCCACTTCTCCACAGGTCACAACATATTATTTTAAATGTTCCCATTTATCTATACAGTCAATTATATACTCAATTATCTTTCCAGAATAGAACACGTTAACCAGGTTTCTTTACTGAACAACAAAAATATCAGTTTATTATAAATTAAGTCTTAACCAGTAATGAAGTAAAACATGAACCCACAGATTTTAAATTTTAAAGTTCCCTTTTTACCTTAGCCCCTTCACACTCACACACACACACATGTATACACCGTTTAACCGAAAAAATAAAAAGGGATTTTAGGATCAGAGTTCTGTTACGGACAAAAAAAAAACTTGGGCAAATTACTTGCTCATTTTTGAAGAAAACAGCGGGTGAGATATGTGGTTCCAAAACTGGCATACAGTCTAACTTCTGGGTACATGTAGACAGGTCACTAGGATCTTTTAGAACAGTACTTTTCAGGCGGCGTTGAAAATTAATTTTAGCAGGCTTTCTTCAAAGACAGGAAACAAGATAAATCAACACAGTGGACTTCTCAGGGTCCTTCAGAGACATTGGAAAACGAAGCTGGGTGTGGTCTTCCCTTCTTCCTTGACTTCTTCTTCAGACTTGACTTTATCTCCACTCACTCCAGAAGGTAAAACACACACACTGACTCACAACCAGAAAGCTTGTCAGTTTTCTGCCCTTCCAGGTGTGCTCTGCTGCTCCTGGGCTTGTCCAATTTAGGAAACACTTGCCACTTCTCTGCCCCTGTTACCAGGGTTTCTGTTCTACCTTTAACTTGAGTTATGTGATAACTAGTAACATTGTTGTCAACCTTGCTCCCTCAGTGTCCTCTTGATGACTCTAACATTTATTCAGTTTAACTATAAATTCCTTTCAAAATACTTTTCAACAAAAACAGAATCCCAAAACCTCTTTGCTTCTCCACCTCTCTCCCCACCTTTAAGACAGTCCTTAAAACCTACCTCTTTGACCAAGCTTTTGGTCACCCTGTTCTCATATTCTTTGGCTTGGAGTCAATTTTTGTCTGAGTACCCTCCTGTAAAGCGGCTTAGGACATTAGAGGCGCTATATAAATGCAAGTTGTTGTTGATGTTGTACAGACTAAACTTCAATGTTGGCATTGAAAGTGGTACCAGATGGCCAAGAATAATTAATTTTATTATTATTTCCACTGGGGTTACGTAGAAAATCTCAATCTGTAGCAAATTGATAAAATGGTGAAGAAATTCCCAGCGTTCTACGGCAGCGGTCGTTCCGTCTTGTCACAGTGTCTTTCCCTAACTTGGGATCAGCCTGTTGACTCAGGTCAGGATCATGCAGCCAGCCGGTTCTATACTTTAGGTTCGCTCAGGATCCCGTAATTAAGGGATCCTGCCGACTACGCCAGATTGTTGAAGAAATTTGATTGTCAAAGAAATTCTCCGGACTCAGACCTTGAGCATTAACAAATTTTATTGCATGATATCACGGGGAGCACACCTTTCCTAATCACGGTCCGGTGCTACTCCAAAGCGCTCCAGATCTCCGCGGATTTATATAGTACAACAGATGCCGAGCTGACAGTTTCCCAACTAGTTACAAAACCACAAGATAAGCACAGGACGGCCTACGTGACTATACACCATGCAGAATCCGAGGTCAGCTTCGCATAAGGCTGTACATAACAAGCTATTATTTTCCTTAAGTCAATGCATACTCCAGATACCACATTCGCCCGTTGATAACGTCTGTTTGGGTTGCGGTTTTGCTTAGCAGGTTGCTGCAGACAAACGAGTCATTAAAGCAAAGAGCTGTAGACCCCAATGTCAGCAAAACTGCTACCACATAAAATCTTTCAATACCCCATTCTAATTTTTTTAAACTAAGAACATCATATTTTGAGGGAATTAGAGTTGAGCCCAGTGTCCTTGAACTAAATTGTCAGCCAGCGTTGGCCTCTCCTGATGCTATGCAGTGTCTACTCCCGACTAGATAGAGCAGCTGTGTCAATATCAGGTGAGGATGGGACTGTGCTCGGCAGTGATGTTGCCTGCAGAGTCAAGCTCACTGTTCACAGTGGGTAGGGTAGTCCCTTGGGTAGGATACTGGAGTGTCAGCAGCACAGTACATTACAAGAACTCGATGGAGGAGGAGGAAAAATGTAATATTTTATGTTACAAGAACATCCTTTGGTTCCCAACTGTTCATTCAAAGAAAAGTTTATTTAGAATTTAATTACACTGACAAATAACAGAGTACTAAATTCAAATGGGCAGGTGGTGGGAATGGATGGAAATAGATTTGAATGCTCTGAGCAAAACTCCAGCTGCAGGCAGCTGCACTAATTGGTCCCCCTCGTACTCTCTGTTATTCCTTAAAGATTTCTCAGCAATTTCGAGCAAGTAGCTGATGGAATTCTGACCAACTCTTCAAATTAATATGCACAGGCAATGTTCCAAAGCACCATGTGATATGGCACAGGAGGGAATTGCCATTTACTTTGCTATGAAATGCCTTGCATCAAGTGTCTGCTTGGTGTTGTTAGTATACAAGTTTGTGTCAGTAAGTGTAACAGTGCAGTCCGACGTTGGTAATTTGGATTGTCGATGAACTTAGGGTAGAGAGAAAAAGAAAAAAATAGAAAAAGACATGCATTTATATAGCGTCTTCCCCAACCTCAGAACATCCCAAAGTGCTTTACAGGCAATGAAGTATTGCCACTGTTGTAATGTAGGAAACACGGCAGCCAATTTGCACGCAGCAAGCTCCCACAAACAGCAACGTGACGACGATCAGATAATCTGTTTCCTGTGCTGTTGATGGAGGGATAAATATTGGCCAGGACACCAGGGAGAACTCCCCTGCTCTTCTTCAAAATAGTGCCGGAGGATCTTTTACTTCCACCTAAGAGGGTAGATGGAGCTTAACATCTCATCTGAACGATGGCATTGCCCTCAGTACTGTGTCAGCTTTGATTTTGTGCTCAAGTCCTGGAGTGGGACCTATATTCAGGACTGTCTGACTCAGAGGCGAGAGTGTTGCCACAGAGCCACGGCTGAAATGCAGAAATAATTTTATCACCAGTCGGCCACTTCAGGCATCAAATGGGTTCACTCCATCTCTGTTGCTGTTAGATTAATATGACAGCATGTTTCTGATGCCCGATAATACAATGAAAGAATAGCCTGCTTCTAGGCAGTGATGTGTGCAGTCTTTGAGATCAGGCGGGCAGAGGGAGAGATGACCTGACAACTAGAATGAATATACCCACTTGTCAACATTCTCATTGAAAATCTAATGGTACCGTTCTGAAGTAAAGGGTCTGTAAGTGAAGGCTTGCTGGAAAACGATGCTGTGTTGTGAAGGTAATATATCTTGTGAAACACATTTTCCTGCTTTTTTTTAACATTTGAGGACAAATTGCTTCCATTTTTTCCACCATGGCTTGTGCCAGTTATGGCCATGAAGGTGAGGAGCAGATCTGCTCTCAAAGGTTTCTTCAACACAACCTCCTAAACATGTGACCTTGGGATCTTTTATTTTTGATACGGGCAGCAGAGTTTTAGATCAGCTCAGATGCAAATGAGAGGCCGAGGAATACTCGAGTCTGCAGCTAACTAAAGCATGGATGAGGGTTACAGCAGCAGATGAGCTGGTGCAGAGGCGGAGACAGGCGATGTCATTTAGGACAAACATAGACAGTCTTTGTGACGGAGGGGAAATGGGGTTAAAAGCTCAGCTCGAGATCAAGCAGGATGCTGAGATTGCAAGCACAGTAAAGCCACAGTAAAGACATTACTTAACAGTGACAACACCCCTTTAATTTGCCATAAAAGAGTTTTTATTCGTCTGCATTGCATGAAAGACATTTATTCCTTTAACTGATAGATCAGAGTAGAGGATTAATCCCCTAGTTCGCCCCTTGATTACCTCCTATTCCAGCTAAAGTTGTAAACCTGCAAACGCCGTTTCACACTATCAAATACTGTAACTCGAGTTCTACAAAGACACCATAAATCAGCTGGCAGAATTAGACACAAGGGTTTTATAAACTCAAAAGCTGCCATTAAAAATATTGCCATTGCAGTGAAATAGCTTTCATGATGGCTGTTAACCTCTATCAGGAGCCAGTGAGTTGGCCCTCAAGTCTCCTTGTCCTGTATTATTGCCCATTTAACCATGTTATGCTTTGAGTTCAATTAATTTGCTGTGCTGCTGATTTTCAAAGGGATTTTTTGTTTTCTGGGTAAAGTACCGTGTTAATTTTCCATTTCTTTTCCTTCCCGCAGCAAGTGGAAGAAGGTGACCTGCACTCAGACAATTCCCAGAGCTGCCCTATTCCCATTAGCAAGGAGATGAGTTGGGAAGGAGAGCATAATGTCCTGGGGTGAAAGGAGCTAGTAACTCAATCTCCTCCACCCCCCCCATGTGGTTTGCTGGGCTGGACACCCAACAGGGTGTCTGAGATCCAAACTTCAGCTGCTGAGGTTTGGTGGTGTGAAGCTGGCATATTACGGTTGTGTGGTTCAGTACATTAAGATAGCTGCCTTTAATGCTCCTGCAACCAATTATAATCCTTCGATAATGTGCTTTTCGTGTGGTTTGCAACAGCTGTATAAAGGAGAAGGAACAGAAGAGCCAGCTGGCGAATTGCAGAGTATGTCAATACTATTCAGGTATCAACATTTTGAGAGCTGCACCACTAGAATTGCCGTTATGTTGCTCACTATACAACACTCTCATCCTTATTGAATCAAAGTTTAGTCAAGTGTCTGTGGAGAATCTTCAAATTCATTGACAATTCAAAACACAGAAAATAATTCAGGAAAATTGCAATCATACAGTGATAAAAGGAGCTGTTTATGATTAAGACTTTGCTTCCTGAAATGCTACAAAATCACATGATAGCTAAGGATGAGTGAGTTTTACTCAGCAGCTCACCAAGACTCCTTCAAAAGCACCTTCCAAACCCATAACCTCTACCACTTAGAAGGGCAAAAGTAGCACTGGAGGGTTTTCTTCACTGATTCCCACTGTCTTCAATTTTATAAGGGCTTTTTGATGCCACACTCGGTCAAATGATGTCAAGGGCAGTCACACTCACCTCATCTTCGGAGTTCAGCTCTTGTGTCCATGTTTGGACCAAGGCAGTAATGAGGTCTGGAGCCAAGAGGTCCTGGCGGAACTCAAACTGAGCATCGGCGAGCAGGTTACTGCTGACTAAGTGCCGCTTGACACCACCACCTGCAAGTTCCCCTCCAAACCACACACCATCCTGACTTGGAACTAGATCGCTGTTCCACTGGGTCAAAGTCCTGGAACTCCCTTCCTAACAGCACTGTTGACGTGCCTACACCACACGGACTGCAGCAGCTCAAGGAGGCAATTCACCACCACATTCTCAAGGGCAATTAGGGATAGGCAATAAATACTGGCCTGGCCAGTGACTCCCACATCCCATGAAATAAAAAAAGAGCCCATTTTAACTCATTCATCCAGAATAGGCCACTGGTTTCCCCACAACTGCTTCATCCAACGTTTCATAAATGATTCCAGGGATTTATCCTGATACCCAGAAGTCCACTCCACATGCTGACCAACTGAATCATCAGATATCCATGCTGTTTGGAAAGCAGTACCAATCAGGGCCAGTTTTACATTGTGGGCTTTCGCCTCGAAAACAGCATTGCCCAATACTTTATTCAGGTATCAACATTTTGAGAGCTGCACCACTAGAATTTTTATTAATGTTTATGGGCGGCACAGTGGCGCAGTGGTTAGCACTGCAGCCTCACAGCTCCAGGGACCCGGGTTTGATTCCGGGTACTGCCTGTGTGGAGTTTGCAAGTTCTCCCTGTGTCTGCGTGGGTTTTCTCCGGGTGCTCCGGTTTCCTCCCACAAGCCAAAAGACTTGCAGGTTGATAGGTAAATTGTCCATTATAAATTGTCACTAGTACAGGTAGGTGGTAGGGAAATATAGGGACAGGTGGGGATGTTTGGTAGGAATATGGGATTAGTGTAGGATTAGTATAAAGGGGTGGTTGATGTTCGGCACAGACTCGGTGGGCCGAAGGGCCTGTTTCAGTGCTGTATCTCTAATCTAATCTAATCTAATTGCCATTATGTTGCTCACTATACAACACTCTCATCCTTATTGAATCAAAGTTTAGTTGGCAAGTTTAGGGCGGCACAGTGGTTAGCACTGCAGCCTCACAGCTCCAGCGACCCGGGTTCAATTCTGGGTATTGCCTGTGTGGAGTTTGCAAGTTCTCCCTGTGTCTGCGTGGGTTTCCTCCGGGTGCTCCGGTTTCCTCCCACATGCCAAAGATTTGCTGGTTGATAGGTTAATTGGCCATTATATATTGCCCCTAGTATAGGTAGGTGGTAGGGAAATATAGGGACAGGTGGGGATGTGGTAGGAATATGGAATTAGTGTAGGATTAGTATAAATGGGTGGTTGATGGTCGGCACAGACTCGATGGGCCAAAGGGCCTGTTTCAGTGCTGTATCTCTAAACTAAACTAAACTTTAGCCACTGGTCACATGTGGTCAGTTTGGAATCCAGATGTGGTTAATTGCATTTCTGATTAATAAATAAATATGACCAGCCATTGGTCATGTGATCTCAATACTCACATTCACATGATGTGTGAATGTTGTAAACTTTCTGTGACATTGTTGGCAAGATGGTAAAACGAAAAGCAGTGCGTGAGTGTTGTTTGATCACTGTGACAGCTTTACTTCCATGATCACTGAACGGTAGGAGATGTCTGTTAAGCAAATATACATCAAAGAGATGGCAGAACCATGCAGAGAGATGAGTTTGATGGGAAGTTCTGAATTTACTCTCCAAAGCAGGAAAGGTGGGTCAGAAAATAATAATGCTGATTCTCCAACCTACTCCTCCACACTGCGATTGATGAATTATGTGCTCGATGGTAGTTACAGCCTAAGTTGAGGTCTCCCAGCAAGATGGAAGTTCCAAAACAGATAATACTGCAGCAGGAGCAGTTAGCACAGGATAGCGAAGTGTCTCCCCCACTGCTGCAGGATCATTTCACATCTTCAATGTAGAAAATGTTTTCGGGCTTAATCGTATGAGTTAAATGTCATGTTTCTGTCACAATTGATCAATGTATTATGGCATAATGTTCTATGACATGACATTTCAAAAGGTGCCTAGAGACTGGCTTAACATCACTTCATCTGCGTCGTTAAGACTGCTTCAGGCAACATGGCAGGAAGGGTGCATAGTGTCACACTCTTGCCAACATATTGTATAAGGCAACACATGAGGAAGGTGGCAGCAGTAGCAGCAGCCAGGGTCAATTGAGTCATGGTGACAGGTTAAACAGAGCGTGAATAACCTGCTGTGCAGCTCAGGGGACTTTGGGGGGAGGGAGAAGAGAATGGATGGAAAAAGCTTAAACATAGCTTCATCTTCAACTCTGTTTGAAATATTCTCTGGGTTTTTTTGCGCTAATATTCTTTATTGAGAAAAAAACTTGCATTTATATATTTTTTATTTTTATTGTGGATGATACAGAGGCAATTGCCTTTCACAACCACAAGATGTTCTAAAGCGCTTTACAGCCAATGAAGTACTTTGGAAGTGTAGTCATTGTCGTAATGTAGGAAATACAGCAGCCAATTTTGCACACAGCAAGCTCCCACAAACAGCAATATGATAATAACCAGATAACATGTTTTGGTGATATTGGTTGAGCAGGCCTCCTTCTTCGAAATAGTGCCATGGGATCTTTTACATCCCAGAGAAAGAGGACAGGGCCTTGGTCTAATGTCTCATCTGAAAGACGGTACCTTCAGCAGTACTGCGCTGGAGTAGCAACATGGATTATCCCTCTGAAATGGGACTTGAAACTGTTGTATGTCTGGCTAGTCTAGCTAGGAGACATTACTGAGTTTTAACAATAACTAGTTTATGACATTTAAGAAACTATATACACTTTATTTAAACATGTCTAACTCCTCTGATGGTCTTGATGCTCCTCCTTCTTCTCAAGTCCTTTTCTTATGTGATCTCTTACATCATCATAGTGGAAGGTGTTACTCACACGGTCCCAAACATTAACCCTTTCAAACCCTTATACTACAGAAACCACAATCATCCGACTCAGTAGGCAAAAGGGCTACCACTGAGCCACCTAAAGTCAAGGGCCGGAATTTTGCGCTGGACGTAAGGCCCCGCCCACCGGCCAAAAGGTCAGGGGTGAGCCTGGGGAACCACGCAAGATTTTTCACTCCCAAGACCCTTAATTGGCCTTGGGCAGGACTTCCACCTCCTTGAGGCAGGAAGTCCCGCCTAATGGAGCTGTCGACCAATCAGTGGGCCGGCAGTTCTTAGTCCCAGTAGCGCCACTAGGAGAGGTGGCCACTGCTGGGACTACAGCCAGCCATCATAAGCAAGGTGATGGATGGCTTCGGAACAATGGTAAGTTTTTGGGGCCTCACCGGGGACAATCAGCCGGGCCCTGGCGAGGCATGAGGGTGGGGGGGGGTCAGTTGGGGTGGGTGGGTAGTGTTGTGCGGTGGGGGCAATTGGCGTTTCAGGGCGGCTCTCCGTGGGGCACAGGGTGCCTGATCAGGAGAGCCCCCTCCCCCGCCCCCAGCAGCCCACAAGAAGGCTGCCAGGTTTTACCGGGCAGTGTTCTTGGGGTCTTTGCCGTCTGCCTGCTGCAGGTACAAAACTAGCAGCAGTGGAAGGAGGCCCTTGAGTGCCAGTTAATTGACCACTTAAGGGCCTTGATTGGCCTGGGGCGGGCGAGGCATTTCTCGCCGCCGCCACCCAGTGTAAAATTGAGGGCGAGGTGCGGGAAGGTGCCGGGAACAGCACCCCACCTGCCTCCCACTCAACGTTACGACCCCCACCCCCCGCCATCAGCCCACTCATTGGGGGGGCCGTAAAATTCCAGCCCACATCCTTTGCTTCCATAGTCCAACTCCCAGCCCCTCCCCCACCTTTACCTCTATTGCATCTTTGAGTCGGCCACGCTGAAGGAACGAAGTTGGAAAATTCTACCCATCTCCAATCAGCATCCCAGCTTCAGTGAGCTGGAAAGTTTACTGACTGTCTAGAATACAAGCAATCCTTAACCAGCTGACTAAACAGGAACGTCGGACATTTAGACAGTGATTAAACCCAAAATATCAATTGTTTATCATTCTGTTGCGGTAATTGTTCATTGCTATTCTCCCACCTTCCCATCCTCATCCAATTCTTTGTGGCCTCTTACACTTCTACCCACCTCCCAATGAACCCCTTCATGTTGAATCATGGAATCATGCAGCACAGGAAGGAAGGCGGGCGTTCGGCCATCGCTGTTCATTTACTCCCAGCCCCCTTGCTCCTTCCCTGTCACACCTTATCTCCACCAAGGGACTATTTTTATTTCTTTAATTGGTTTCATTGCCTTTAATTAAGGTTCCTGTAATACTCACTGCTTAATGGAAAATTAATTTAGGGTGAGATTTTAAAAAATCTCTTTGCCAAACAGAGAAATGCTTTGAGTGGATGGCCCACACCCAGATGATGCCAATGTATGGTGGCAATTGGATATTGGATTTATTGTGCACTGCACCCCAGAGGTGGAATTGTTAACTGTCACTTTACTTCAATCAGACTGATTTTGCCACATTTCAGTGTGAATTACATCAGTGCATTTTCACATTCATAAATCCCTAAAATCCTACAGGATTGACTCTGCCCTCACTTTAACTGTTTCCATCTCTTGCCCTGCTCCTCTGAGAGATTCGCTGCATTGTGGAGGGTGAGGTGGCATTACATAAATGCAAGTTGTTGCTACATGACTCAACAAACATGTTTTTGACTACGTCCGTTTAATGCATAATGTCATAATATAAGCTAATATTTTTAATAGTGGAGCGATTTTTTTTTTAATGTAAGTTTTTCTTCACCAAAATGCAGTTGGTGGAATGATTGGATACATGTGATGATAGACATGTCACAGTCAGCATAAGAACATATGAAATAGTTGCAGGTGGAGGTCATTCGGCCCCTCGAATACCATTCAATAAGATCATGGCTGAACTTCTACCTCGGCTACAACGTCCCACACTGTCCCCACATCCATTAATATCCAAATATCTGTTGATCACCGACTTGAATGCACACAAGGACTGAGCAGTCACAGCCTTCTGTGGTATAGAATTTCAAAGATTGCCAGCTGAGTGTACAGCACTCTCCCCTCTAAGCCAGACAATGGTCAGTTCAAGTCCCACTCCAGTATCTAATCTAGGCTGCTACTCCGGCGCAGTGGCGAGTGAGTGCTCTGCTATAGCAGGTGCTGCCTTTTGAATCAGATGATTAAACCGAGGCACTGTTTGTTTGTACTGATGACTTGAAGAAAACATTACATTGTACTACAACCCGCACCGGTTCTACCATCGTAGTTTAGCAAGCGCAGCTGCCGATGTCAGGTAGTGCTGACTGTGTTACAGTACAGTAGGAGCCAATTACAAAGGTGCACATTTAACATATTTAGTGTGCTGACTATTTTGGATAGTTCAATAAGTTCTTCAATAATTCGCACTCCATTAATCCCATATTTATGATATTGGCCTTTTGTCTTGGTAATTAGATTCATCAAATTAGAGGCATGAAGGGGAAGAGAGAATTGCACAGCCCAAGCTGGTTGTGAATTCACATACTGCCATTTAATGCTCACCATCTGAATATTGTTTGATTTCAGCCTGAGAATATGTTACCTAGCATCAGTCTGTTAGAATAATGAAATGAGAGGGCTTGATACTGAGATCAAAATGAGGAAGCATTATCCATTATGGTTATGTGTGTAGCAGGCAAATCACATTAACACCAACACATCCACTATAAGCAACGGGGATTAACATTTCAAAAGGAGCAGAGACTTTTCCCAGTGTCCTGACCAATGCTTGTCCCTCAATGGTTGGCATCCTTCCATCTACGAAAGATGACGGACATGCAGCAAAAAATACATTTAGGCACACTACAGCCTGCCGGACTGAACATTGAGTTCAATAATTTCAGAGCATGACAGCCCCCCATTTTACTTTCATTTTTAGTTATTTTTTCTTCTTTTTTTTCCCATTCATTTTTTACATTTTTTACAATCTTTTTTTTTGCATTTATTTCATTTCATCTTAGTTTGTTCAGTTTGCTTACCCACTGTTTTTTTTTCAGGTTTGCACTTGCTGCTGTTCAATATTCAGTGTATTTACACCTAATCTGTACTAATGCTTTGTCTTTCAACACACCATTAACATATTGTTTGCCTTTGCTCCATGACATTTTGGTCAGCTATGTGGCCTGGTCCAATCTAGACCTCCTTTGTTATCTCTTGCCCCACCCCCACCTCACTTGCTTATAACCTGTGACTTTTCTAATATTTGTCAGTTCCGATAAAGGGTCACTGACCCGAAACGTTAACTCTGCTTCTCTTTTCACAGATGCTGCCAGACCTGCTGAGTGGTTCCAGCATTTCTTGTTTTTATTTCAGATTTCCAGCATCCGCAGTATTTTGCTTTTATTTATACATTTAGGTGGGTTGTCTTCTCTTGCTGCACCTCTGCTGATGGCTGTGAAGGTCAATCCTTGAGAGGCAGGTTCTGCCACAAGTGCTGCACGTGAAGCTGCCAGGTGACAGTGAGTTTTTGTTTTTGACATTGGTGCCTGTTGCCAAGCTGCTGTAGCAACTGGTCATTGTGGTAGTGCACACCAGTCCACAGGATGTGTCACCATTTCCCTCTTTCACCAGCTAGTGCCTCCCAGGTGCAATAGTCAGCCTTTAGGGCCATCATGTCATGTTTATAAGCATCCTTGAAGGGGAGCTTTAGACACCCCACTGGCCCCAACTACCCCACCATACAAAAGGTCCTTGGGTATGCAACTGTCTTCCACCCTGTGGACAGAAGCACCAATAAACACCATTCAACAAACTCATCTCATTTGCTGTTTGTGGGTTCTCACTGTGTGTAGATAGGAACAGAAGTAGGCCTATAACCTAACTCCGTCCAGCCGCCTGGGCTCTACATTAGGGCGGCACAGTGGCGCAGTGGTTAGCACTGCAGCCTCACAGCTCCAGGGACCCGGGTTCGATTCTGGGTACTGCCTGTGTGGAGTTTGCAAGTTCTCCCTGTGTCTGCGTGGGTTTTCTCCGGGTGCTCCGGTTTCCTCCCACAAGCCAAAAGACTTGCAGGTTGGTAGGTAAATTGACCATTATAAATTGTCACTAGTATAGGTAGGTGGTAGGGAAATATAGGGACAGATGGGGATGTTTGGTAGGAATATGGGATTAGTGTAGGATTAGTATAAATGGGTGGTTGATCTTCGGCACAGACTCGGTGGGCCGAAGGGCCTGTTTCAGTGCTGTATCTCTCTCTAATCTAATCATTCCTTAACACTCTTGGCGAGCAAAACCTATCAACCTCAGATTTCAAATTATTAGTTGAGTTCGCATCTACTGCTTTTTGTGGGAGAGAGTTCCACACCTCTACCACCCTTTATGTGAAGGAATAGTTCCTAACTTCTCTCCTGAAAATTGCCAGACGCATATTGCTTACCTAACAGTTACCACACTTCAAAAGTAAGCCACTGACTTTGAAGTGCTCTGAGACTCTCTGAGGATGTGATGAGTTTTAGTTTAGTTTAGTTTAGAGATACAGCACTGAAACAGGCCCTTCGGCCCACCGAGTCTGTGCTGACCATCAACCACCCATTTATACTAATCCTACACTAATCCCATATTCCTACCTGTCCCTATATTTCCCTACCACCTACCTATACTAGGGGCAATTTATAATGGTCAATTAACCTATCAACCAGCAAGTCTTTGGCATGTGGGAGGAAACAGGATCACCCGGAGGAAACCCACGCAGACACAGGGAGAACTTGCAAACTCCACACAGGCAGTACCCAGAATTGAACCCGGGTCGCTGGAGCTGTGAGGCTGCAGTGCTAACCACTGCGCCACTTACGAACAGAGATTCAGTGTAGGTAAGTGCTTTGCGATGTGTAAGAGATGTGATAAGGCATTGTATAAATGCTTTATTCCACACATTCGCCATTCCAAGCCAATTGCATCATTTCTCAAAAGGCACAGTCATGAATCAACGTGGTCTCTCCGAATACTGAAAGCAAACT